>NW_014569575.1:1122755-1139692 GCF_001313835.1 Polistes canadensis
AAAAAAAAAAACAGCATTACCAGAGAATTTTAAATCATTTTTGTTGTTCTCGTGTCGAAAAATCGTCATTTTGTCGTACCCCTCGTCGTTCTTCGTGATAATCTCCGAATAAGATAAAATAACGGAGAACATAATAAAAACTGATGATATTTACTTTCATCGGTAATTTTCTTTTCTTTCCCATTTTTATCTCATGTATCACGATTTAGGAATAATCTCGAGGAAGAACGCGTTCGAGATCGTAGTGAGTGTTGCTGTTGGTGGTTGGTGATCGTTGTCGTCGTCGTCGTCGTCATTTTGCGAAGATCTACGAGAAAAGGAATTGGAAGAAAGGAAGAAAGAAATAATAGAAAGAGAAAATCGATAAAAGTTCAAAGTGAGAAAGAAGTCGAGGATAAAAGGTTGTTGCAGCTGTGATTTAAGTTTTACCGACATTTTCGGGACCAAACGAAACAAGAAAGAGAGAGAGAGAAAGAAAAAAAGAAAGAAAGAAAGAAAGACTATAGGGGTGGTCCTAGAAATTCGAAAGTGCCGAAGGAAATAAAAGAATAAGAAAAAAAATATTAAGAAAAGAAAAAGAAGAAGAAGAAGAAGAAGAGACATTTATTCTTCTCTTGATATATCACATAGTGTGCCCCTGGTGTAAATATACACACACAACAAGTTGATTATTGCATACGCATAACGTACAATTTTATATAAACTTATGATATATATTATACGTTCGATATATTTTTGGATTGCCTGTTAAAAGACGAGAAAGCGACATGATTCTGGCGGGTGAGTACATTTATTAATACAATACACATATAAACAATAAATACACACATGAAATCAATTTCAATTGGTTACATATCGCTTTCGCGCTCTTTCTCGGCGCGTTGTCATTGTCAAATCACCAGTCATTCGAGAGAATCGAAAGACGTATTTTATTTTATTTTATTTTATTTATTTTTTATTATTATTTATTTCTTTTTATTCAAAAAAAAAAAAGAACAAAACAAAAGCATGTAATATTTAATAAAAATTCTCGAGGATTCGCTCTTATGGTCAAGGCAGCAATAATTTTCTTTCAATAAATTGTTCGAATAAAAAACAAGATGAGGTAACCTTTATAGGGATGGATATATAATAATAATAATAATAATAATAATAATAATAATACTATACATGTAGTAGGATCGTGGATAAAAGTCATGTTTAGAGATGAGATCGCGTCGAAAAAAAGAAAAAAAAAAAACAAAAAAGGAAAAAGGGAAAAAGAATAATAAATCGTATTTTTCGTGATACGAAAAGGAGGGTGGGAGGAGAATGAGAAGTCTCTTGAACGGGACAAAGTTTCACATGCGAACCATTCGCACGTAGAGATCCATAATACGGCCTAGATATCCCTGTACACGACTCCGATGCTACCAGTCGGTTGGTTTCAACTCGAGTTTATCGAGTTTATTCGACGGTTATACACGAACGGTTCCAAATAGAGGCGGTGCAATAAAACGAACGTCGCTCGCGCTCACCTATCGGCTTTTTCGTTAAGGGTAGAAAAGGGATGAACGAAGAGAGAGGAAGGGAGGGAAGGTAGGAAGGAGGGAGGGTAGGTAGCAAGGAGGGAGGGTAGGTAGGTAGCAAGTTGCAGGCTGCGAATAAAACGATCGTGAAAGAATATCTGCGTTGCTCTCTCTCTCTCTCTGTACTTTTCGGCAAAAACCATTTCTCGATGTTACTACTACTATGTGTGTGTATTATACATCATTTATATTATATTTACGATCACGGCAAAGGCCCAAGTTGTAATCGATCGAATCGATCTTACTTACGCTCGAGATGAAAATAATTTATGTCGATAAAATCTCAGTTTTTGTGAGATGTGTGTGTATGTAACTCGTTTAAAAGAGAATTTTCGCGTACTTAATCGAATAGTAAGTCGCGTCGTGTCGCGTCGCGATGGTTCTCGCGTTATCAGGATTTGTCTATGTTTTTTTTGTTTTTTCTTCTTTTCTTCTTCTTGTTTCCTTGAAAATGATAGCATCGTTACTGGCGTCATTTCTCGATGATAACACGTGAACAAGATATTGAAAAGGAAATAGTTAACAGAACAAATACTCTATAGTAGATTCTCTTCTTCGTTTCTTTCGACCGGTTCGCGAGCTGACACGTGCTCGAAGTGGTCACCCGGTATTATCGATCGCGAACGGGCTCCTTTACCGTTCGTGTAACGCGTAGTAAGCTCGTCGAAACGTCACGAGAAAGAGCGAAAGAGAGGGAGAGCGAGAGAGACGGAAAGAGAGACTGTGAGAGGGAGAGGGGGGCACAGGGAGAAGAAGGTAGTTGGTAGGTCGACGTGTGTTGTGCGTTTCTCTGTGTCTGTGCCTGTGTCCTCTGTATCTGTATTTGTATGTTTGTATATGCCTGTGCTGCGTGTTACGTAAGTGTGTGCGTGTGCGTGTTAACACACCACATAAGCACACGAAACGTCGTGTCGTGTCGTCGTTCGTCGTATGGAGTGCAAAATCGTCGATGAACGTCGAGGTATTCGTTCGCTCGTGCGATAATAAAACGGGATCGTATTTTCGAATGAAGAGAGAAATGGAAGAGAGAGAGAGAGAGGTCGAACTCGCGTTCGGAAGGTTGCGTGAGAAACCGTTTACCGCAATCCTTCGTATCATTTATTTTGTTCTTTTCCTTCTCTCTTTCGTTCTTTCAAATTCATTCTTTTCTTCGTTAAAAAAGAATTCGTTTGGTAGCTTAGCCTTGCCTTGCGTTGTTTCATTGGTTGTTTACTCGCTAAAAAGAAAAAAAAAAAGCAGGACTGAATTTCGCGTCGCAACCTCGCGTCAAACGATTTTGCTTTATCGGGATTACGTAACGCGAAGCGTGAGTTTGCGCGCGTGTTCACAACCCGTGGCACACGCAGGGGAAAAATGAAGAAGAGTGTGAGAGAGAGAGGAGAGAGCCTCGGGACCCATCGGCGTTCCTCGAATCCATCCGATTCGAAAGTGGCGGGCGATATCTCGAATCATCTCTTTCCTCCTCTTACGATAATTCGAGATTATCGTTTGGGAACATCAGCAGCGCGTGTTGTTTCTCTCGCTCGGTTTGAGTTTGCGTCGTATTTTCTACGTCTCGAAATGTTTCCCTCTCTCTCTCTTTCTCTCTCTCTCTTTCTCTCTCTCTCTCTCTCTCTCTCTCTCTCTCTTTGCTTCTTCTTCTCTTCTCCTCTTTTCCTCTCATTTTATTTTTCTCTCTCCTTTTTTTTTTTTTTCTATCTTCTCATTGAGTTATGTAATACGATGCCGCAAAAATTGTTCGCGTTGGACGTTGTAAAATTCCGTTCTTTTAATATTCATTGTCGTTCACGTTAAAATGATCGACAGAAAATGATATATTGTATATATATGTGCGAAGGATTCTCACGTGCGTAATTTTAACGCGCGGTATTTATCCTCTTCTTCTTTTCCTACGCGCTTAGGGTGAGTCAGCTGACGTTTGTATTTCTCCCGCTAAGTTATTATCCATTTTATTTCATATATTCTTCGTAATCCTCTCGCGTTTATTACCGTATTTCCTCTATTGTAAAATAAAATAAAATATTATCGTAGTATTTACTTACTTTGTATAGGAATAGAAAGAAAAAATAAAATAAATGATAGATATATTAGAGAGTGCTGAAAGTTAATAAAAATATTGTTTTACGGAAATTAGATGGTGGGGGAGGGTGGGTGGTTTGGTATTCGAATGATATAATATAATACAATATTATCCAAATGAAAATGAAAAGAAAACGAAAATAAGAAGAAACGTAGTAATAGAAGGAATGTGTCTCTTCTTCCCTTAGATACCACCACCACCAAACTATTACCACCACCACAACCATTTCCCTTTTTCCCCTCCCCCTTTATTTTCCTCTTCGTCTTTCTCCGATTCGGAATATAATTTCGCTCAAGGGCGTGTGCGTATAATAAATGTATATAATCTTCACGAGCAAGCAAAATTTGAAACGATACAACGGATAAACAACAAGAACAACAACAACCAACGACGAAGAAGACGAGGATGACGATGACGTTGACGTTGACTGCTATCCGTCTTTTCTGCTCTTCTTCCTCGAACGACGCCGACGCTGCACGTCGTAACAGCGTGTCGCGCGCGCACACACAAACACAACATGCGCGTGCGCGTTTCATAATATGGTTCTTACTTACTACACATGACTCTAAGAGACTAGATACTCGTAGACTCTCGTAGTGTGCGTTCGTGGAAGCTTAAGGAAAGTTTGTGTATGTGTACAAATGTGTGTATATATATATATATATATATATATATATACGTGTATATATGCGTATATATATTTGTGTATATATACGTGCGTGTATGCGTGTTTTTCTCTGACGTAGGGAGCAGCAAAGCAGCCGCCGCCAGGCCGGCGAGTTGCTGCGACGCAACAGAGCGCTCCTACAGTGGTTCTCAACCGGCTCGGCTGCGTGAAAGTGCGCACGAACCTTTCCTACGGCCACATTCACGTGCTTCCTCCCGGATTAAATTATTACCGCCAACGGGGTTTCGCGGCTCATATTTTTCTATTTCTCTCGTTTCTTCTCGATATACATACACCTACGAATTTTTTTAATTAACCAACTTTTTATTTACATTCTCGAAAAATTGTTGTTGCTACTACAACGTTTATTAGACTTTATTTAGAAATACAAACGGGGAAAGAAACAACGCGCTGTGCCCCATTCGGCAAATTATTTAGTTACCAGACAAAGTTTTCCATTCTATCCTTTTTTTTTCATTATTTTGCGTGTGTGTTTACTTTAGAAGAAGAGGAAGAAGAAGAAGACCAAGAGAGAGTGCGTCGTATTGATGGAATAATTTCTTGAAAATCGTTCCATACGATATTTCTTCTTTTTTTACTCCCTCCTCCTATAACATATGTAAAAATTAAGGGGAAAAAAACGAGAAGAAAAGTAAGAAAAGTTAGCTAAAAAAGAGAGCTAGCTAGAGCTAGCTAGCTAGAGCTTGTTAACAACGTCAACATTCGAGAGTTCCGTCGAGGCACGTTCGTCGTCGTCGAAAGTTTCATTCAGGTGCCGCCATTAGCGAGTTTTGAAAGACAGAGTGAGAGACAGGTAGAAGGAAGGGGAGAGAAGACGGGGATTGGAAGAGAGGGAAAGGGGGCAAGGGCTATGTCCAAGCTGACCAGGTATCCTCGTCCTTTCTTTCGCACGGCAACGGAATTATCGACGCACTTGGCGTGCTTTACGACCGGCAGAGGCCCGTTACGGAATCGCCGGAACGGAGAATGGCCAAAGAGGAAAGAGGTGAGAGAGAAAGAGAGAGAGGAAGAGAGAGAGAGAGGAAGAGAGAGAGAGAGGAGGCGTTATTCTTTGCGACAAACGCATTATTTCCGATCGGTTAATCTAATAATATCATCTCGATTATTCATTTATTTCTTGTATTTTTATTGAAGTTATACTTTTCTTTTGGCGCGCGTTTTGGAAAGTGAAGTTAAATGCGAACGGAAAAATCAACACCACGAAGTTGTCGATATTTACGCGAGGCGCGGGCAAATTGAAATTATTTTCGAGGTTATATTCGTTTTGGTACGCTAAAGAAGAAGTATAACTTCTTATATGCGTACATAAGTACACACATTAGCTTTTTTTTTTTTTTTTAAGAAAAACAAACACTAAAACAGAAAGATAAAACCGTAAACCTCTTTCAAGTTTTATTCTTACGATTAGAATTGGATCACAGATACAAAGAAAAAAAAAAAAAAAGAAGAATCGTTCGAAAATTTATTTGTTATTATTATTAATTAAGTTAAATCCAATTTTACGTCTAGAGTATAAACTACGAAGTTTAATTTAACTGCGCACGAAAGTCACTAGCAACCGATAATAGAAAGCTACGACGAAATTCATTGTATATACTTATCAGCTAGTCAACGACGTAAGTCCAAAGTATTGCAATATATTTTTGTTTTATTCTCTTTCTCTTTCTTTTTCTTTTTTAATGGCTATCCTGTGGGGAACGTATCTATATTGGCGTTAGAGGAAAACTTCGAGACCGAGGCAGATTTTGCGGGCTATTGAAAAGACGGTACACGTGTTACTCATCGGACACTATAAATAAATGTTACCGCGGCTGAATTTGCGACGATCCGCGGTCTCGCGTATAAGGTAACGAGCTGCGATTTTCGTTTCTCTCGATGCCGTGTAACTTTCGTTTGATGTCACGAACGACTCGACTCGACTTCCGTGAACGTATCCTATTCTCTTTCTCTCTCTCTCTTTCTCTCTTTCTCTCTCTTTTGTGCTCTCCCGCGTGCTCACTCTACCGAGGTCACGCACGAACTTCGGAATTAAAAAACTTAAGGATCGAAGTTTCAACTCGAATTGTGGGGAAAGAAGAAGAAGAAGAAGAAAGTAGAGGGAAAGGGGGAGGGACTAAAATATAGGGGTGATTAAAAAATACCTATAAAAAAGTTAGCAACGCCTTCTCGGCGGTGTATTTTTTTTTTTTTTTGTTTTTTTGTTCTTCTTCTCTTCGGTTACAATCTTCTTCTTCTTAGCCTTGTTTTTTAGGCCTCCTCGAAAGGAAAACAATCGAATCTAGGCTACGTATTTAAATATATCTACATATGTATATATGTATATATTTACTTATATATATCTCTATGTTACATATTGTAACGTATTACACGTTGGCTAGGCTTGTGGATACGCGTCATCTACTTTGCGATCTGATCGATCGTTTAAATTTGCTGGCGGGCTCCACGTGAACCGACAGTAACGTCCAATCGCCATCGGCTTCGTCGCTGTTCGAGGATTCAATATCCGAGGTTACGACGTCCAGTTTCGCGGTGAAAGACACTTTCTAGAGGAGCGAACAAACCCTGAAGCAACCTATAAATCTTCAAAGTAGTTTAGTAGTAATAGTAGTAGTGGTGGTGGTAGTTGGTAGTTGTGGAAACCTTTCGTGTCTCCACATTATTTTTCCGGAAAATTTCAATAGGAAAGTAATATATTTTTCTTTGTTTGCTTTATTTCTTGACTTCTTTTTTCTTCTTCTTTTTTTCTAAATTCTTTCTTTTTCCACCGTAATCCTAATACAAAAGAATAATAACGTTAACTTGTCGGTCAATGGAGAAATTTTCTCGTAAAATAAGTTTTCCTTTAAACTTGAATCGTTGTTCGTTGTATGTATCTGTCACCGATTTAATATTCTTCACGACGAAGTTACTTTGGTTTACATCGGCGTGAACGACGCAGTTTCTTTAGACGAAGGGAGTCAACGAGGATGGCCCAAGTGGGCGTTTAGGATCTCTTTCGAGTTGGATATACACGCACCCGCACCCGCACACGATGATAACAACTAAGGCGTATATACACACACGCATACACTCACTCCCAGCCAAAGAAGATAGACGCGTGGGTGTCCTTCTATCCTTTTTCACGAAACGTGTGGTGTTCGTCGTGTTACGTAGGCGTGTGCTGCAAGTCTCGTTTTCATTTTCTCTCTCTCTCTCTCTCTCTCTTTCTTTCTTGTTGCTCGTGTGCGCGTGCGTGTGTGCACCACGTAGAGACGCATCATTCGTCTCGTCGTCTCTCATGCTGCCGCTCGTACGTCATCGAGGAAATGGCGTGACTTTTGTTGCCGGCTGCGAGACCGGCAATCCCGTCGTTTGACCTTTACGCGACCAGTATCTTTCCCCGTTCGATATCCCATCTGTCGCGTGCATTTCGATTTCAGTTTTCGATTTCAGTTTTCGATTTCAAATCGATCTCGCGCTACGATATATTCCACCGGACTTTTTTTCCAAATCTATTTTTATCTCAACCCTTTGTGCAATCCTTAATTTTTTAACTCTCTTACACGTATTAAATTATTTTATAGAAATTGTGTGTGTTTTGCATAATGTCGAGTCAAACTCGATATAAGAGTGGGTTAAAGGGTTAACATACAATGGGCAAATATACATCGTGCATTTTGGTATTTAGGAAATGGAATCAATCAAAGAAAGCTCGATTTATTCGATAACGAAGAAGAGATATGATCAAGTGATGATATTTGGAGATTGGATGTGGATATCTTCCTAGTAGAATAGAGAGAGAGTGAGAGAGAGAGAATATACCGATCTAATAACTAATTACGTTACCGCGAGCTATAACCGTAGCCTACCCTATTTAATAGTATATTCTCCCGAGAAATGATCTATAAGAAATTTCCGTCAATCTCATTTATATCTTATTTGCACGCGTTGACCCCTCCATTTTAAAAGACAAATCAAGCTAAACTGTTTTCACCGATGGAAATGAATTCGCGTTGAGAAAATATAAAAAAATTTAAGTCGTAGGTAGTAGTAGAGGTAGTATTTGGCCGAGGAGTAAGTGAGTGGTTGGACGCGTATGTGGCACGTATCGATGCTAGAAATAAGCCAGCGAATGAAAAGAGACAAAGTGAGAGACAGAGAGAGGAATAGTGTGAGAGTGCACTACGTCCCTCAAAATTAGGCTTCTAGAGGAAGATCCACTTTCGTAGAGAGACTACGACGACGACGAGGAGGAGGAGGAGGAGGAGGAAGTAGTAGAGGAAGACGACGACGACGGGTGTGCACCGGAAGGGAACCCAAAGGATGTTAAGGAAAAAGGAAAAAATAATCCGAGCAGATGTCTACCGCGATCGGTAGGGACCCCGAACAACACGAATGCGAGCAGCCCTACGCCGCCTGTTTACCCCTCTCCTTGTCCCTCCTCTTCATCCCTCATCACCATGCTTCTACCGTCACTTCCATCGTCCCATTTAAGCATACATCCTCAAGGATTAGAAACGGAAGGAAGAACAAGGTGGCCGGAGGAGAGTTAGATCCTTCCCAGATCACGACGAATCTTTTATTTTTTTCTCCCCCCCCATAGTAGTTCTTATAATTTTCCGGAGCGTTAAACATTTTCTCATCGTCGTCGTCGTAGGTTTAATTTCTTTCTTTCTCTTTTTTTTTTCTTTCCATTTCGTTCCTTGTTTAAAAATTTTCTTTCGATTCATTTTTTATTTTTCCTTTTTATCTTATTCTTCTTTTTTTATATTTTCTCTCTCTCTCTCTCTCTCTCTCTCAGTTTATTTTTGTGCAAATCGTTTTAATCTTTTATAAGGAGGTCGTAATTAGAACGCGCTTGAGAGAGTATAACAGTCAGGAGAGCGTGTGTGTGTGTGTAAGAGAGAGAGAGAGAGAGAGAGAGGGAGAAGAAAGGTCCTGATCCGGAGTTGAAAATTTATGCTCGGAGTAACGTAATACAGCCACCGCGCGCGATCGGCGAGAATCTCGGGAGATCCCTCTCGCAGGAGACGTTGGAAAAGCCTGCTATACTCTCTCTTTCTCCCTCTCTCCCTCCCTCCCTCTCTCTCTTTCTTTCAAAAGGCGATCCGGCCTTCTGATATAGCACGTTCTGGTCCAACGGGCACGATGCTGTCGTTTAAAAAAGCTGAAGGAGGTTCACAGTGTGTTCTTTCCCTCTCTTTCCCTCTCTCTCTCTCTCTCTCTTTATCCTTCGCGTTCAGGTGGTCGCTCACTCGACTACCGTAGAAAAAGAGAGAGAGAGAGAAGAGAAGAGAATTGGTTGTGCGAACGCGCGCACGCTTCGCACGCTCTCGTACTACACCGTTGAAAAAATAGTCCGGTTGGTTGGTAGAGAAGCAATATATATAGGTACTACTCGTCCAGTAAGGTTTCCACTTTGAGACGCGTTCACTGCGAGAACTTCGTTGTTCCACTTTATGGTGTATATATATATTATTAGTATTTCGTTCTTTTTCTTCTCTTCCTACACCCAACCCCATCATCCTATTTTTTCGATAATGAATTTTCTCCGTGAAAATTCTTTGAAAATTGCTCTTTTTTATTTTTATACAGTAGAGAGATAAAGAGAGAGAAAGAGAGAGAGAGAAAGAGGGAATCTGTTTTCGAGATTAAGCAACAGGTAGGTGGACGGATGAACGAATGAACGGATGGACGAACGAACGAACGAACGAACAGATAGGGGGAGGGGTACGGGCGCAACAAGAACGTTTGGACGAACGCACGATGTTCGCGCCATTGCGAATTGTTTGTGTTGGAACTGCGTTATACCGTAAAGGTCTATAAACGGCTTTGGAGGGTGTCATTTATCATCCGTTTGTCGCACGGTAAATGGGACGGACGGACGGATGGACGGACTTTGCTCGGCATTGACTGACTAACTAACTGACTGACTGACTGACTGACTGACTGACTGACTGACTGACCGACCGTCCACTGTGCGTCAAGGATGTTCATTGAAAGGGAAGTCCAGAGGGAAGATCGATTGGTTGTTTCGGTACCTGCAAGCTCATTTATCTTTCAAGGCTATCAATGGTATATACCACTTATATACACACCAGGATACAGTTACGTATCTTATTCTCGTTCGAGAATCAATCGAATTAGCAGCCGACTAATTGCGTCGATCAACTAATTACGCGAACTGCCTTCTCTACCTCTCCTCCTCCCCCTCCTCTCTCTTTCTCTCTTTCAATATCCATCTCTATCTATCTGTCTATCTATCTATCTCTATTAGATTTCGTGCCACGTCTCGTTTGAAGAGAAGAGAAGAGATCCTCCGATGCATTTCCCCGACCTCCCTCCCCATTCCCCCTTTCCCCCCATCAGTGCTTGCATCGCGATATAGAGAGATATCAACGTGCGTGGCAGATCTTTCGAGCTGTGTGCACAGCTGTCGGCCAGTCCTCTACTCGGTGGTGGTAACAATGGCGCTTAAAAGACGGTAGAAAGCATGCTGCGAAGCGCGTTCACCGTTTCCGTCCTTTTTCCGACCTTTTTCCCGTCCCTTTCCTATCCCTTTCTCCGCCTAACCCTACCCCCGTTCGGGGGCACCCCCCTCCCTTTTTTTCCTTTCTCCTCGCGTCGTCTCGTCTTCCTGCCTAGAGCACCGTAACTATCGATCTATATCTCTTCTTTCTCTTTTCTTTTCGTGACTTTACTCGCTAAGATAGAGAGAAAGAGAAAGAGAGAAAGAGAAAGAGAGAAAGAGAGAGAGAACCGTAGACTCCGTTAGGAAGTCCGTTGCTCAGACCGTCATCCTCTACTACTTCTTTACGTGAATTCGCCAAAAGATATATTTTACCCACTTACATATACGTAAATGTGCATTCCCATACGAATATTCTTTTTTTTTTTTTTCTTTAATTTTATTATATAATATAGTACAAAAAAAAGATATAAAAAAAAAAGAAATAAATGTAGCATAAGAAATTCGATGAAACGAATTGGGATGAGGAGGAGGAGGAGGAGGAGGAAGAGAAGTGGAGGTAAAGAAAGGTTATTTTCTGCGTTAATTCAATTGAATTCAATAGAATTCGATTAAATTCGACGAATTAATCGAAGAAAAAGTATATCTATGTGAACGTTTATATAATTGCTTAAGCAAGGGTAAAAGTACGGATGGCGATACACGTATTTTCAATTATAGCATCGTTTCTTATATCGATCGTTTAAATAGCCAGCCCCTGCCCATTGCCCCCCCCCCTCCCCCTTGTCCCCTTCTACTCTTCTTACCTCATTATCGGGAAATATTTGAAGTATTTACTGTAACGGTAGCGCTAAGCTAAGCCTCATCTCTTCTTAGATTATCTGCCACCATCGAGTAGTATTACTATTAGTAGTAGTAGTATTAGTAGTGGTAGTAGTAGTAGTTTAGCTTGTTGAGATGCACGCGCGGTTATCCGATTAAACGGTTGATTTCGAGGGCGTATATAACACGCACGGCCGATTAGCAAGGATAACTCTCTCCTTGGCTCGCGTGCAATAACACACAACCACCACCACCATCACCATCACCATCACCGTAGCTGGTTGGTTAGCTAGCTAGCATCAGCAAGGCGGGGTCTCAGTGGGATAAAGCTTAGGCCACGACACGGATATACCTAAACGAGCGGAGGAGAATGATCCTAGAAGAAGATGAAGAAGAAGAAGAAGTAGAAGTAGAAGTGGTGGTGGAGGTGGTGGCGCCATTCAAAAGGAAGGAAGGAAGGATGGATGGATGGATGGATGGAAAGGGGAGGAAAAAGAAGACAAGAACAAGAGGTAGGAGGGAGGGGGGCAGAGAAGGTAGCTGAATCATGGAATAAAAAGCGACCACTATGATATCTACGGTCCTACAGACGGTGGAATAAGGAGTCGAAGAGTAAGAGTAAGAGTAAGAGAGAGAGAGAGAGAGAGAGAGAGAAAGAGAAAAATTGAGTGAAAGAGAGAAAGAAGCGATCTCATAAAAGCGGGCCTTCAAAGTCTCTCTTTTGTTATCCCGGGGCACGAGCGCTGCTGACTGGGTGAGAGAGAGTCTCTCCTTTTACCGCCACCGTGTGTAACCAACGTCTCTCATCGTGTAGAACACACACACATTCATATATATATATATATATATACATAACTTATACTTTACATGTAAACTCACACGATAATCTTGGAACAAGGAACAGAGTACATTCTCTCTTTCTCGTGCTATGCACAGAGATACGTGCATATCGTTTAAAAAGAAAATACGCGATGTCGAGCCTACTCTCTCTCTCTCTCTTTTTCTCTCTCTCTTGGCAGCTTGTCGATTTTAACACAAAGGAGGGGTGGAGAGGAATCGGGGCCTTCGAGTATAAAGGATAGGGCCGAGCCGTGGAAATAATGAAGAAAGATCGAGAGAGAGAGAGGAAGGAGGGGTAAGAGTTGGCCAACCAGAGTGCAAGAGAGCGAGAAAAAGAGAGAAAGAGATAGGTAGATAAAGTAGTAGTAGTAGTAGTAGTAGAAGAAGAAGAAGAAGGAAGGAAGGTTCCGACGGTCGTGTTATTTGGCAGCTGTGTAGCAGAGAGCAACATAAGCAACTACTGGCAGATGCTACGGTGAAAACGTCCTCGTCCTCGTCTTCTTCTTCTTCTTCTTCTTCTTCTTCTTCTTCTTCCTCTACCTCCTCCTCCTCTTCCTCCTCCTCCTTCTGGTTCGTTCGTTCTCGTCGCATCTTTGAAAGTAGCAGCCGGCCTTCCTGGTTCCTCCTTCGCGGGGCCGCCTCCTCGCACGTTCTACTACGTCGGAGAGGGAGAAAGATAGTTTTAAATGGAGGAAAAAAAAAAGAAAGAAAAAAAGGGAGGGAGGGAAAGAAAGGTGGGGGTTAACCCTACGGTACCTTTTTCCCCCCCGTGGGATTGTTACGAGAAAGGAACACCTTACGCCCTAACGCGCGTGTACGAGTACTATACCACCACCATTACCATCACCACCGATCACATGAAAAAGATCATCATGCTGGTAGGACGATCGCGTTAATACGAAGAAAAGTGTCTTTTTCCTATTCACAAGCTTTTTTATATATCCATCCTCCTCCTCCTTCTCCTCCTCCTCCTCCTTCTCCTCCTCCTCCTCCTTCTCCTTCTCCTTCTCATCCTTTCAATTATTCGATCTGCTCAAAAGATGAAAGATTTCGTGCGAATTTAATCCTCCCCATCTTTCATGTCCTCGTCAATCTTTTCACACTTTCGAAATTGATATAGTAATGTCTTATACGCGCGTTTGTTTATCCTTTACGCCATAATAATACCTAATATGATTTTTATTTCTTGTTTGGATTTCTTCGTTATATAGAACGTTCATAATTAATTCATTAATCTTGAATATAATTAATGTTCTCTTTCTCTTTCTTTCTTTTTCTATCTTTCGCTTTTCTTTCTTTATTTCTCTTGGAGTTGTTAAGCTGTGTTGGCAGGTGTTAAGTTTTCTTCATCGAAACTGATGAAGCTATCTCGTTGTTTAAATTGAGGATCGTTATATGGTGGAGGATCGGAATCACGAGTCTTGCCTTTCGAATTCTCGCTTTCTCATTTATTCCTTTATCAAGGAAGATAGATGGAGTGATATATATATATATATATATATATATATATATATATATAGAGAGAGAGAGAGAGAGAGAGAGAGATAAAGAGACCAGGAGTGTAAAAGTAAAAGAGAGAGATAGAGAGAGAGGGGGGAAGGCCGTGGCGATATCGACAACCACGTTACGTAATTCGAGCCAATTTTTTTTCCGCGCTTGTTCGGCCGATCAATAAAATGGCTAGCTTCTCGTGTGTACGCTATAATCATAGGTGCTTTTCATCATTTTCTCTTCTTCTTCTTCTTCTTCTACTTCTTCTCTGTTTCCCTCTCTCTCTCTCTCTCTTTTTTTCTTGGCGATAATAAATTTAAAGTCGTATTTAAATACCCCGTACATCCGTTCGTTCTTCGATATCAGATTTCGATCGGTGAAACGGTTACTTATAATATCATCATCATCATCATCATCATCATCATCATCATCATCGTCGTCGTCGTTGAAACGAGAAAGAATGATCGAAAAAGAGAGAGGGAGGCTTTTTTTTATAGTTCGGAAGAAGATAGGAAATGAGCAGGCCAAATTCCCAGGATATTATCTTTGAAATGTTTAAAATGAGATAGGAAGGAAGTGTACGACTAGTATCGTTAAGCGTGAATCATCATTTACGTTTCAAATAATAAACTCACGTATATACATATATGTATATACGTATATGGATAATCATCGTGTATAACGAGAAGAAGGAAGAAGGAAAGATATGTATACAGGATGTCGAAAGTTTTTCATCCTTGGTGTATATTCTTGTATTCGACAACCTTTATACACTACCGATCAAAAGTTTGAGAACGTTACGTGGATTCGAAGAAATAGGATATTTATAAGAACAAACGAAATACATTTAAAATCAATCGAGGTAGATTTATATGTATGTTAACGTTAAACTTACGAGTAATAAATAGGTGTGTTATATTTTTTATTTCTTGTTCTTTTTTTCTTTTTTTTTTTTGTATCAAGGGACGAGAGTATTTTTGTTCAAATTGTCTTTTTGTTAAAAAAAAAAAGAAAAGAAAAAGGAGAGGAAAAACCATGTCTTTAATTTTAATGACATACTGATCGTATTCTGTCCATAATGATAATTAGTTTTTCTTGCCAAAGATTACCCAATGGGAGAGTCCATTCCTGTATGCATTGTTCTAAACCGAATATATAAACTATACTAGAACATTATAGACATAAGAAAAAAAGCGGTGAAATTATTTAAAAGATAATTCAACTTTGGTTGATCATTGAAACATTGATCTGTGCATTAGATTTTTATAAAAAAAATCAGCAAATGATTGTTGAAACTTTTGGCTGGTAGTGTAATATAACAATATTTCTGTTTTCTTTCCCGACGAGTTTTTAAATACGAGCGTGACTCGAAAGGACTTATGCCGAAAATAGTAATGTAGTATATAGTATTTAGTATATACGTAATAGGAAGTCCTGAGAGTCGCTGCGGCGCCTCGTGAAATCATCCGGTATCTTTTTCATGGGGTTTGAAGAGAAATAAGGGTGAAAGAGAACTCGGTCCTCCCTTTTTGGGTGACGTCAGCGGGAACTTTATATATTCACGTACGTAGAAAACACGCACGCACGCACGCACGCATGCATGCACGCAAGCATTCACTCACTCACTCACTCACTCACTTACTTACGCATGCACTTATTCACGTAGGAACGACGTGCTGCACAGGTCCTTCGAGGACGCACCTGTTTAAATTTTCATTAAATTCGAGCCCTCGTAATTCCGTCGACAAAAAATGACGCGCTTAGGGTGCGCCGACGAGTCGCGATTTGTAAGCTTCCTCTCTCATTCTTTCTTTTTCTTTCTTTTTCTCTTTCATTTATTTTTATTCTTCAAAAGTTTTAGATCAATTTTTCACCGTCTCGACGAAATCATATTCACCTCGTTTATTTTATTCGTTGCACCTTTCATACCGTATGTTGTACGTGTCCGTTTTGAAATCAATTTCTCGATCACAACTAATAGATTATCAAAATTGAATTAAAATTCTGGACGTTTAATTTTTAAATATTTCAAAAATCAATATCATTTGACATAACAACGCGACGACAATAAATAACACACCGTTCAAATTCAAAAAATTCAATTAGTATTTACTATAAATCCGCGTTTATCTTTTCTTACGTTCAACTTATACGACAATTTTTAACACGTTAAAAGAGTCAATCAAATTTTCTTGCAACACGAAAGAATTAGAATGATGATGTAGTGTGACGAGGAGGAGGTCGGTGGGGGGAGGGAGCGGGGGCTAGTAAGGGATGTATAGGGGATATTCATCGAACTTTCTAATAATATGGATTTAGCTTCGAACGTCGAGCTAGTGTTCCGTGGTCCTTTTTGGAGGTCGCGTTTGATGTCGCTCGCATACCTCCTCCTCCTCCTCCCCCTCTCCCTGCCCCTTCTTCCTTCTCCTCCTCCTCTTGCTCACAGAATTGCTGAGATCCAGTGGATAACCTACATATATACATACCTACATCTATCCATATATACATACATACATACCATAGCTAGCATACGTATAGATATATGTGTGCATATATATATATATATATATATATGTATATGTATATGTATTTAGATATATAGATAGACTAGCGCATAGTACACATAATACACATAATATACGTGCAAGTCCGTGCTTATATACGAGGACGTGGGTTTCGTGGAAATGGAGCAATAGCTGGCCTGATTAGTTACAGGCTTGACGGTTTCCGACGGTCCTAATTCCTAGACTGGCGTGTAGCTTCCATCGATTCTAACCCGCCCAAGAAGATCGCCCGAAACTCACTCTCTCTCTATCTATCTATCTCTCTCCCTCTCCAAGTTAATCTCCCGAGAATTTAACGTACGATTTGCGGCCTAAGGGTGAGTAGCTAGGAGATCGTTCGCGGTGCGATAATTTTATTAACTCCAAATACCACCGGTAACACCAGCTGTCTATCCTTTGAGTTTACACAGCAAGAGAAAGAGGGAGAGAGAGAGAG
>NW_014569576.1:0-4747 GCF_001313835.1 Polistes canadensis
ATATATATAGATATATGATATACAATCTGTTATTTTTTTTTATAATGTATATATTTAAACAAATGAAATACGTATCGTAATTCAATTATCTCATTTGTCAAATTTTGTCAAAAAGATAATCTATAATATCAATAAACAAATAAAAAATAATGTCATATAAAATTCATTGTAATAATCATATATATATACAATATATATCGAGATTACTATAATTTACTCTCAGATGTTCTATCTACTTCTTCACACTCCTCTATCATATCTACTTCATTCGATTCCTCTATCATACTTTCTTCTTCAACCTTCTCTATCATATTTTCTTCTTCCGACTGCTCTTTTATACTTACTTCTCTCGATTGCTCTATTATACTTACTTCTTCCATCTGCTCTATCATACTTACTTCTTCCGGCTCTATAATACTTTCTTCTTCCGGCTGCTCTATTATATTTACTTCTTCCGGCTGCGCTGCTAAATATTAGGCAATCATTTCTTGTCTTGCAGTAGTGTCTCGTCTTGCATTAGTGTCTCGTCTTGCAGTAGTGTCTCGTCTTGCAGTAGTGTCTCGTCTTAGAGTTGTTGCAACAGTGTGTCGTCCTTCAGTAGTGTCTGGTCTTGTACTAATGTCTTGTTTTTCAATTACATACTTATAGAACGCTGATATAATTGCAGCAATAATAATACTCACGAAAAGAATCAAACCGAGTTCGTAAAATAAATGTCGGAAGTTTGGACACAAGTGCTTAATGGTCATTCTATGTAAAAAAGCATTCCTGTTAGCACATTTTAGTCGATATAGATCATTATAAGAATAATAATTTAATTTGACGAATTTAAAAAAATCTTCATTGTCGCAATTACATTTAATTGGATTTCCACGTATAGTGAATTCGTACAAGTTAGTAGTATTCAAATAGTCCACAAAGTCCACACTAACTACTGATATATTATTATTATGCATTTCTAATTCCTACAAAAAAAAAAAAAAGAAAACAGTGAATATTTTTCAAATATCCTCACACATTAGATGAATTTAAAAAATAATAAAATAAGAGACAACGTACCCTGAGATCGTTTGGTAATTCGTCAGCCGTTATTTGAGAAATATAATTATTAGATAACAGTAATTCTTTTATTCGTAAAGGTTTGATCGATGGTAATTTGGTTAAAAAATTCCCAGTGAGATTCAATACTAAATTATAATCTYGCACAWAGTTTACTTTGTTCTGATCTATCGTAAATTCAGACATGTTTTTATAAGAACAGTCGATAATGCGTGTACGGTCATCCGGTCTTACGAGACAATTACAACCAATTTGACAATTTGGTTCAAAATTAAAAAATTCATCCTCGGGACATAYATAAGTGCTGGATTGCAGTTGACTAATTTCTATCTCCTTAAGTCCATCAGGTTTAGTACAAGTTAAATTTCCCAATACAAGTTTAATATGATAAGGAGAATACTGCGTATAATAATCACGAAAAATTAACAAAAAGTACAAGTTACAATCGCATAACAAGGGATTATGTTCGACGAAAATGTTAACGTTAGAACTAAAATTCTTAGGAGATTCCAAAAAAATGGAGTTGTTAAATAAAATAGTTGTGATTTTATTATATCTCACATCGATTTGAATTTCTTCTGACGGTACACTGAAATTATTCGTCTGTAGAAAAAGACAAAAAAAAGAAATAAAATTAAATGCATACGATTATTAAAATCGAAATACTTTGATCTTATTGTCTTAATTAATTAAAATACCAATACTTATTATTACATTTGGATAATAAAAATGTGATATTTACCGATAAGGTTGTTATGTAATTGTGACTTAGATTTAATAATCTTAAATTATGTTGAAGTATAAGCCAATCGGAAAAGAAATGTTCTATACTATTGTTTGATAAATGTAATTCCTTGAGAAATTGATTATTATAAAATGGAGACAATTTTGTAGTTGTATTGTCAAATTTTAGCTGATTATGAGAGAACCTAGCAATGCTTAAATGTTTAATGGAAAATAATGACATTTCATCCATATATTTTAATTGATTTTTTTCCATGTTTAATTYAGTCAAATTTGTCAAGCCTTTAAAAAAATTCCTAAAACATATTCTATTTAAAAAAAAAATCTAATAGAAACCTATGATATATAAATTGCATAATAACGTACTTTGTTAGAGAAACCATTTTATTCCCGGACAAATCGAGTTTCTTCAAATTYGACATATCTTTAAAGATTCCGTCAGGAAGAGTTTYAATTAAATTGTTATTTATTTCGAGATTGTTTAGATTTCTTAGATATTGGAAGATATTTTGTGGTAATGTTTTAAGATAATTAGAATTCAAGTTGATATATTGTAATGATATTGAACCCTTGAAAAGATTTTCTGGTAAAATTGTAAATCCATTCGAGTATAAATGGACATGTTCCAACATTTTTAAATTTGACAAAAGTTCATCAGGCAAAGTGGTCATTTCTGTGTTACTATTGTGTAACAATAGTTGTCGCAATTCTTTATTCTGATTAAACAGTTCCGAATGCATAAAAGAAAAATT
Source organism: Polistes canadensis (assembly GCF_001313835.1). Classification (NCBI taxonomy): domain Eukaryota; kingdom Metazoa; phylum Arthropoda; class Insecta; order Hymenoptera; family Vespidae; genus Polistes; species Polistes canadensis. Next base: position 2,556 of record NW_014569576.1, read on the forward strand.
ATTATAAGAAATATCTAGCATTTCCAATTTTCTTAATCGATAAAATATAGTCCGCGGTAGAATACGTAAATAATTCATGTTTAGAAACAAAGATTTTAACGATTCTAATCCGTCAAATATTCTAACATCGATTTCTATCAATTTATTTCCTTTAAGATTAAGGACTTCCAAATTTTTTAATTTATAAAACGTTCCATAGTTTATCGTTTTCATTTTATTTTCAATTAACTCGAGTCGTTTTAGATTTGGAATTGCATCGAAAATATCAACGGGTAGATTAATASTATTATATGATAGTTTAAGCCACTCCAATTTGGGAAAATTCGAAAACCAATCCTCTGAAATATTATAGAATTTGGTACTATATAGAAATAATTTTGTAATATTTGAAAATCCTCGTAAATGTTTTTTTTCTAGTGCTTTTTCATAATTTAAAGTAGTTTCAAAAACTAGAGCTTTTGTTTCTTCCACTCCTACTTGTTTTACCACATCGATTAAACTAATTTCATCTGATAGTCCGCAAAATATAAACTCCACCGAATTGATTATCTTTCCGCGTGGTTTGTTCGTGAAATTAAAACCTTGCCATCCTTCCCAATTTTCACACAAAATCTGTCAATTTAATTTTTTTTTTTATTCGAAGAAAATGAGAAGAATCATGAAACAATATAATTCAATTGTATTAAATAAAAAAATCTATCGTCTATATTTACCCGTAAGTAATCCGATGATTTTATTGTGATGATGAACCTCGTATTATCATTAAAACGGCAAGAAATTTTGTCCATATCTGTTTTAATTAACAAACATGTACAATGTGGGTTGTTTAAGCATAACGGGTTTATGCTGTTGACCGTTGTGAAGGTAAGCAAACATATCACTAAGGCTCCGATATTAATCATTTCAAAACAATTTTGTGTCTATTATGAAAGACAAAGAAAATCAAATTATTGACCAAAAAAATTGAAGTTTTATTTCTCTATTATCATGATATTATTTACATATAAAGTTTATCGAAAGTTCGAATAAATATTTTACGCATATCGATGTAGACAAATATAACACGTTCTCGYTCGAATGATAACTCGATTATTTACTTCTGATAATTATTATATTAACTTTTTTAATTTTGGGAGTATTGGGTATAGAAATCGATTGGTTTTTTGATATTATATTCATTGCATCAGAATCGTTATCTCATTTTTATTAAGAAATTTCGCACTTGGTTGAAAAATAGATCAAACTAATAGAAAATAATAACGATTATTTCGAAAAATAACAGATTCGCGATTACTTTATAAAAAAAATCCAAATTTGTTAGTAAAGGCTACGAATTAACTTCTGCACCTAATACATTTAAGAAAATATTCATAGTGAATATAATTAATATATGTCGTAACTTTACTTACTCGTATAATTTTTAAAATAATTTTTCTTCGTTTGTTATATCTCTTCTTTCGAGAGTATGTAATGTAAGTTTTATCACGAGACGACTTCAAATGATTTGAAAAATATTTCCTAAACGAACAAACTACAAGAAAATAACGCACCTATTACCTGAAGAGGTCATACTGTACTGTTGTCAATATATTTATACTTTGATTTATAACAGAAACCACGAAGTTTATTTTAAAATTTTTTAAACATAATTCTACATATTCTTTGTCGAATTCAAATAATTTCAATATAGAAATATTTTATATCAAATATGATTTAAAATTAACATTAAACCTACGATGTACAGTCGAAATGAGTATTTAATGTACAAAATTTCAAAAAGAGACTCCCTTAAGATAAATAATTTATAATATATATTAAAACGTACGTTTAGATATCATGAGTTTTAAACACGACCTTGTTTACGACAATAAATTATTTTTGTAAACACAGAAAGTTAGCATTTGAAAAATTCAGAGCCTATCGTCACACAGAGGGGTGCAAATTTTTGTCATGATTTTTAAAATGTTGCGTCAAAATTTTATTCAAATTTATACGAGAAACAAATGAAAATAATACTTACATATTTAATATAGGAGTTGCGCCTTAGCATTCGAAGTGTACGGACGTTCAGAGTGTTGATCCGCGTGTTTATAACATTATTGTTTACATTGTACRTATAACGAATAAATACGTTACCTGGTTGTTTAATTTTCAAATTTAACAAATCGGTCACCGGCTCATGGCAATAAACC
>NW_014569576.1:9145-21624 GCF_001313835.1 Polistes canadensis
AAAAAAAAAAAAAAAAAAAAAAAAAAAATATTTAATATAGAATGTACAATGTACAAATGTATTTCCATGGCAGTCTTTTTTATTTCTTTTTTTTCTCTATCATCTAGCATACATCGATAAAGCATTTTGATTATTTCTCGGTTGTGTAGTATATTATCGTTCGTTGAAATATAATATTACGGAAGTTTATACACCTCTGCGTTTATGTGAGAAAGTATAAAGAAAGAAAAAAAATAATAATAATAATCTACATAAAACCGGAAGACGAATATCCTATATAGTTATGTTAACACGCGCGATTTTTAATTAGCTAGACGTTATATAATTTAAAAAATAAAAAGTAACAATAGAACATTCTAATAAATTACTGCAAAACAAATTGCATTTCTATGATAGAATATTTAACTGAATAATAAATATCACGCATACATAAATACATATATATATGTAAAAAGGTTTGTAATCGTATAAAAAAAAAAGAATACTCTATCAAGTATGATTCGTATTGCTCGTGTATTATCCAACTAAAATACGTTCGGCTGCAACAGCAAGCTTAATTTCTAATTTAGAAAAGTAAATCTCTTGACAAGACAAAATAAATTTAAATAAAAATTTCAAGAATCATAAAAAAAGATAAATATTTAAAGAAAATCTAACGTAAGATAAATAGTTCAATTCGAATATTTTCGGAACACGCGAGCTCATCGATTTTACGAACGACACTTCGAGTTTCTTCCCTAGCAGCTAACTTCACAATGCATGCTTTAAGATTGCACTTGAAGATAGCTACATATATACATTCTCTCGTTAGAATTTTTTTTTATTCTCTTTCCCTCTCTCTCTATATATATATATATATATTTCTGTGTGTCCCTGGCATGCTGAGATTGGTGCACACAATTAAAGAGCGTACGATGACGACAATGATGATGATAATAATGATTATTATTATTTCCTAGTCGCATAGCAAACTATAACAACTCGAGTATGAAATTTTCTTAGTTGACAACGTATACAACGCATAGGAGTTATTTTTACGTGTAATACTTTATTCTTTTTTTTTCTCCTCTCTTTCGTCGAGTCGAGGAAACATGTTTTGAGGTTAAAAAGACGAGTCCTATACATACATATATATATATACCATATATACGAATAAATTTTGCGTGTGTGTTTATACGCGTGTATGTAACAATGCAATGGGCGAGAAATTCGTACGGTGAAAGTTTCGTGTTAGCTTGGATCGAATCGAAAAATTTAGTCTCGCTTTTCCTGCTCCCTATCGACACATTTGCGAACCTGTCACGAGTTGACGCTTGAAGAAACTTATTCTAAGAAAAGTTTATATTAAGATAGAAAGAGAGAGAGAGAGAGGCTCTCCTGCGGTTACGTTCCTATCGCATATATGCATTCGCGTCTACGTAGATATGTATGGATGGATATGTAATAAAGAAAATCAAGGGATGATTTTGTACGTGCGTTATCGATATCCGGGCGGAAAATGACCAGAGAAACGAACGCATCCTCGAAGCCATCATCGATCATCCTTTGAAATGACAAAGAAAGAAAGAGACGGAAATAGTGTGGAACGCGCGTGAAAGAGGATAATGCACAATCCTTATTATTCTTGTCCTTGATAGTGATCAGAAAAAATATATTTTGGTGAGTAATTATTTATCGGTGTATGCATATCCGTATAATAATATATCTATGTATATATGTATGTATATATATATATATATATATATATATGTATGTATGCACATAAATATAATACATGACATGTATATATATATAGATAAACTTTTTTGGGAAATGTTTGAATTTTGATCAGTAATAAATCTGTGTGTGCGTGCACGCGTGAATGTACATAATAATTATTTACAAATTATGTATATATGCGCATAATAATTATTTACAAATTATGTATATATATATATATATGCGCTTATATTTTTTAAGGAGGTTCGATTTGATCAGTAAAATTTGTATAGATTGTGTGTATGGGTGCATGTGAATTAGTCATAATAGTGCAGCAGGATCGAATCGGTAAGGAGGAATGTGAAATGTTTATAAACGGAACAACGCCTACTGATCATTTCATTGGCATCATTGTTCACGTCATTTTGTTATCCTTCGAAAATATACATATTAATACATATCTTGATATAAAAAGATGCATGCAAGATTAAAGATTTTTATCACAATGGGAATATACAAATTAACATGAGTCTATCTCTAGTATATATATATGTGTGTGTACTAACCATACGTATATACATAGATATTTGAAACGTGATATTGTAAATCGTCGTTCTTGGTCATGTAGTTAGTGATCCTTTTTTGTATGTACAATGTAATGTCTGGAATTGATAAGTACCCATGTCATTGTGTGCATTCTTTCTCTTTCTATCTCACTCTCTGAAGCATTCTATTAAGCTTCATTTGATTTCCTGTTAGAAGAGTGTGTGTGTGGGGAGGACGAATGAGAAAATAATGGCAAACATTATTTGCGATACGTTTCTTCGTTCTCCGATTTGTCCTATATGTATATATATATATTTTATATATTTCTCTTTCTATCGTTTCCTTTTTGTTTGTCCCTTTACATTTTTTCTTATTTTTTTTCCCCTTGCTTTTTAAAATTGTTTTCTCCAAGTAACGATGGATAATCTTTTATCTCTCAGAGTGCAATGTTTCAAACGATAAGGAAAGTTATTATTACGTCTTATTTGTGAAAGAAAGAAATTCGTGTTACTTGTGAGAAAAAGAAATTTATCTTATTTATGTTATTATTTTACGATTATCGTTAATTAACAATCGTTTGTGTGTTTTTTTAGTTCATAATTTCGTTCAGTTTGTAGTTTCGAGAAAGTTAGTTGTAAATGAAACTTAATTCTTTATTTGTGTAGGGTATTGCGAACCAGTGAAAATGGCAGACGACGAAGGAACCGAATGGTTGCAAGAACTTCTGCACGATGTACAACTTACCCAGTTCTTTACAAGAATTAGAGACGATTTGCAGGTCACTCGATTGCACCATTTTGATTATGTGCAACCAGAGGATTTAGAAAAGATCGGATTGGGAAAGCCAGGAATTAGAAGACTTTTAGATGCCGTTAAAAAAAGACGTAACACTCAATGGAAAAAGAATTTAATTACTAAAATTAGGCCTGGCAGTAGTACAAAGAGCAATAAACGATCTTCGCAGCCTATTGAAGAATCTTCCGTGCTTACGTGTCTTATTCAAGACAAAGATGTGACTCTTTCTATTAAATTAGGTGATGGTAGTTTTGGTGTGGTCAGACGAGGAGAATGGGTATCTCCTTCAGGTCGAACATTACCAGTTGCAGTGAAAGTTTTAAAGGCGGATGCTTTAACTCAACCACGTATTATAGAAGATTTTGTATCTGAAGTTCAAGCGATGCATACTTTGAATCATCACAATCTTATTAGGTGATTTTATTTTTATTTTTGTTTAGCAAAGAAAATCATAATTACTTCAATCTAATACTATATTGTATTTCAGGCTATATGGAGTGGTATTGTCGCAGCCTATGATGATGGTAACGGAACTTGCACCTTTAGGAGCTCTCTTGGATTATTTACGAAAGCAATGTGGCCGTATATCAGTTTTAGCTTTGTGTAATTATGCTTTGCAAGTAGCAACTGGTATGGCATATTTGGAGGCCAAACGTTTCCTTCACAGGGATCTAGCTTGTAGGAATGTTCTTTTAAGTACAGTAGATAAAGTGAAGATAGGTGATTTTGGTTTAATGAAAGCACTGCCTCAGCAAGAGGATTGTTATGTTATGACAGAACATAAGAAAGTGCCGTTTCCGTGGTGTGCTCCAGAATCTCTAAAAGCACGTTTATTTACTCACGCTTCGGATGTATGGATGTTTGGTGTTACATTATGGGAAATGTTAACTTTCGGAGAAGAACCATGGGTTGGATTAAATGGATCAGAAATTCTTCGAAAAATTGATAGAGAAGGAGAAAGGTTGCATGAACCAGAAGCTATGCCACCTGTAATGTATGATTTGATGTTACGTTGTTGGGCTAGAGAACCTTCGGAAAGACCTAGCTTTGCTTCATTGAAAGAATCATTAACTGGAATGGTACCGTCGGTAATGAAAGCTTTAAGTGATTTCGACGAAGCTGACAAAATGAATATAGAGCAAAGTGATCAAATCGTTATTATCGATGGTAGACCAGAAAATTATTGGTGGAAAGGACAAAATCAAAGAACTTATCAAGTTGGCCTATTTCCCCGTTGTTTAGTTGATCCAATGAGAAAAAAGCAACCAGAAGATATAAGTAAACCTTTAGAAAATTCTTTTATACATACAGGACATGGTGCTCCTTTTGGAAAAAGTTGGGGTAGTCCTATTTATATAGATGATGTTTATCTTCGAAATCCAATGGAACCCCCAGATATTGTTGCTGTAGCTGGAATTACGGATAATCAAAAGAAAAAGTTTTCCTGTGGCACGCCTCGTTCGCGTAAACAATTTAATTACACAAAATTACAAAACGATATAAGGGCTAGTCCTGTGAAATCAAGTGTTCCTGTACCTGGTACCAGTCAAGAGGGTAGTCTAATAGATTTATCACCAGAGGAAATAAATAATACAAATTCACCTCAATCCGATACAACGTGTCGGCGTGTCATTAACATACTAGACGAACCTATCGAAACGGTCGAAACAATAACGCAAGAAGAACCTAATCAACAAGAGGATCCTAGAACATATGCCAATTTCCCGGGTAATCTAGATCCAACTTATTCTGATCCATTTGATACTTCTTCAGTATTTATGAAACCACCCCATTCTCGATATTATAGTCATGTACCATCTGATTTGACTAATCACTATAATAAAACTCAATCATATGGAAATATTCAGAATGAAGAAAGTAGCAGTAGTAGTAGTCAAAATATAAATGTTAATCAATACTCTACGAATTTAAGTAAGAATAGTATAAATGAAAGTGTTAATTTAAATGTTAATGTTAATGTTAGTGCAGAAGCCAATGCTTTCGTAGAAGATCATTATAGTGAAATTGATAAACTTCAAAATCCGTCTGTATCCAGTTGGACGAGTTGGCCAGAAGACTTGCAAAATGATGCACAAACTTATGCCAATGTTATAAGTCATAATTTGCCTACAACTTCCAATGGACAACCATCACCATCACCACCACCGCCACCGCCATTGCCACCTCCTCCACCTCCTATAGGTCCCAATGAAAGTCCACCTAAACCTAAATCTAATCATGATCTTGCCCAAAATTTAAGCGAATTAAATATAACTTCGCACAATGTTGCTTCGCCTAAGAAGTTGGATTCGGCGTTTCTCGCTGAATTAGAGAAACATCTGGGAGAGAAAGAAGCGAGTAAAAATACTAACGCTACTCAACAACATTCTAATAATGAATCACATACATATACATTGATTAATAAGTTACAAGATAATTCAACTATACCGACACTGCGACCACCACCGCAATCGATAAAACCAAAATCTCCGCAATTGGATCAAAGAACGAGCACGCATCTACCAAGTAAAGTGCAAAATTCAATGCAGTCGAAAAATACAAATATTCAAAAGCCAATAGTACAACAAGAACATCGTTTTGTGGAAAGTACTACGGATGCCATTGTAGGACAAATGTGGCAACAAGCACATTCTCAAGTGCATCTGCAAAGTAATTATTCCGTATCAACAGATCCAAATGTTAATCGCATATCACCGGTAGTAAATATGCCACAAATAAATGTAAATTTACTTCAAGTTGCGCCTAGCAATCTAATTCATGCTACTAGTAATTTGAATAGTTCTCAGTATGGTTCGAAAAGTGCCACAGAAACAACTTCCACTCATGCACAAAATTTTACATCCACAAGTCAGAATTATTTCCAACAACAAAACATACCCCTTTTAACTATAAGTCGTAATCATGGAATAACTCAAATACAAAATGATCTACAACAGCCACAATCTAGTGCCAGCAATACTAATACCATTTCAAAGCCTGCTATGTTTACCACTGGTACAATGTTTTCCGAACAAGTATATGTTGAATTGAAACAGACAGTACCTAATTTAGAACAATTGTCCCAAAATGAATTTAATACCCTTTATAATAAGACTGTTCAACAAAATATACTCAGAAATTATTATGCTTCCGGTGCGACTCCAACAAATACTATTGTGGATCAAAATCTAAGTCATAGTCATATAAATTATCAAGATACAGCTAGCTATAATGTTCAACAACAACAACAACAAATTCAAGCTGCCCAAGGATCTCGAAATACACTTCAAAGCCATCCTTGTGATTTTAGTCCACATTTAAAGCAACCACCTGTATATAATCCACCTCCGGCATGGAGTCCGCTTAAATCGGTGCAAAATGGTTTTATAAGAAATCAAAATGCTGTAATGAAATCAAATTTAACAGCTAATCAGGGTGGAAATCCAAATGTATTGCAATCTGTACATACTAAGCCACATCAAGTTAATGCTGCAACGTCACAGACATTACCAATCCGTAATGTACAATCTCACATGAATGAAACTGTTATTAATACTCAATTAGCACCTTCCACGTCAGCATATCCATCTGGCGTTAGTCCGCCTTTGACAGGTGCTTCGCAGCAATTAGTTATGTCTCTCAATGATGAATTTCGTGCAACTAAGGTAATGAGAGTACAAAGAGATATCGAAAATGCTTCACAACAAGAAATTTTAGCTGCATTACAAGCTACAGGATGGGATACTGCACAAGCGGCTAAACAAATTATGAAAGACAGACTAGTTAAAATAGAATCTCTTAAAAGGTTAATTTTTATATCATATTCACACATTATATATATTACAAATCATAAACAAATTAAGATACTGACTGCAATTTCTATTATTAACATTGTTATTTTATTGTTACAGGCTAGGTTTGGCAGATAGACAACAATGTGAAAATGCTCTTAAGCAGACTGATTATGATGTAGAAAGAGCGGCTTCTCTTTTATTAGATCAAGCTAAATAAAAAAAAATTTGAATTAATTTGATAAATGCTAAAGATATTAATATGAAGTATTTCATAATCGAAAATACAATAATTTCAGTTATGCGAATGCTTATAGAAACATATTTATAGTGCGTATGAAATCACAAATTGTTGTTTTACTAAACAGTTCATTGATTTGGTATTTAGAAAACGTTGCATTCCAATAAGACGATAAAGAACAAATTTGGAATATGCAGTTCTACTTAATTGTACAGCAAATGGCCAAATAGCGAAAGAAAATGTTTTTATTCCATTAAGAGAAAGATGATATTGCATAATGTTTATGCATAATTATATTCAGATATTTGCGAAACACAAAATGAAAAGATATGATGTTATTCTCTCATCATATTATTTTGAATAATATATATATTAATAGTCGTGATATATATATATATATATATATTTACACAACACATAATAGATATACATTTTCCAAGAATGAAAATTGATTACGCTCAGTGAACAGTTCTCAAATTAATTTCGAAACGTATATATTTTAATAGTAATAAGATGGTTACTATATACCTAACTTGTTTTAAAGTTAGACATTATTTGATTAGCAAGTTTTTCAAATGGTATTGCATCAATCCTTTAAAGAGTTGTATTAAGATAGTTAAAGTCGTTTTTTTTATCAAGTCCATGGTCACGGAAACAAAAGAAACAGTGTTACGAAAAACATCAATCTGAAACTGTGATATGCGTTACTAAAGGCTCTAGGTGGTATTATTGAAAAAATAAATAGTATTCTTTTTTTAATTTCATTTTTATTATTACGTAAATATGAACAGTTGATTTGTTGAATAAATCGAAAGAAAAAAAAATAAATGTACATAATAATTAGAATAATGATTAGAATGATAAACAAGTTTTTGATTTAGATGTCGATGAGGTATTTCCATACGTCTCAATCTTGTGTATTTACATAGAAGACTTACAACTGGTGATAGCGATAGACATGATAGAATTGGCAATAAGTACAAAAATTATAGAAAGAAAATTATGAGATTAACGATGAAAAGATCATTTATGTCCGTTAATATGCCGTAATTCAAATTTCAATGATTTATCTAAATGTAAGTATCTGTGCATAAAAAAGAAAAACGTAATGTTGTAATATAATCCATATAATGTAATATCGCTCTCTTATATGTTGCGCTCTTTTAATTTATTTTTTAAATACAAAATATATATATGCGTATATATATTTTGTCGTTTTGGTATTTTTATTGATAGCGCAATGTAACTAAAAGCGCTTTTTTAATTTCATTAAATAACATGAACGAGTCAATTTGTGAATATCTTTTTTTTTTAATACCTTTATATAATTAACATTACTGGCAGTGAATTAAACGGATAGATACAAAATACGAATCAATTTAAACTTTTCATATTTCATTTTTCATAGATAAAGTTGGTAACCCTGTCAATGTATGTTGCATTTGTATTCACCTGGCAGAACAACGATATATTGTTAAAATGAAGTGATTCTTTCTTGAATGTTTATTTTTTAATAGTTTTTCTCATTGGGATTATAAATTTTATATAAATCATGTCTGTTGTAATTGAAACTACAATAGGTGACATTACAGTAGATTTATTCGCCGATGAACGTCCACAAAGTAAGTTAATGCAATTTTATTTTTCTCGTATAGGTTAGGTTTAACTTTTATAAGAATTTTTTTATTAATTATTAAATGTGTAACATGTATATTATTTATTTTCAGCATGTCGAAATTTTTTAAAATTGTGCAAAATCAAGTATTACAATTGGAATTTATTTCACTCGGTACAAAACAATTTCATAGCTCAAACTGGAGATCCTACGGGTACAGGGAAAGGTGGAGAGAGTATTTATGGGATAGTATTGGGTGAAAAAGCACGATATTACGAGGCTGAACAAATGCCAAAAATAAAACATACCAGAAGTGGTTTATTATCTATGGTTAATTGCGGAGACAATATGTTAGGATCACAGTTTTTTATCACTCTAGCTCCGGATCTCTATTCTCTAGATGGAGAACACTGTGTGTTTGGTGAAATAGTAGAAGGACTTGAAATCATTCTCAAATTAAATGAAACTATTTGTGATGGAGATTACAGACCTTACCAAGACATACGTATATCACATACTGTTATTTTAGAGGATCCGTTTGAAGATCCCAAAGGTTTAGTAATACCAGATATGAGTCCGGAACCTACTAAAGAGGCATTGATGGTATGTATATCTAACAAATTATATTGTTCTTTATATAAATTATATAAATTCTGTAATCTAATGTGAGACTCAATGTTTTTACAGAGCGATAGAATTGGCGCAGATGAACTCATAGATGACACAGCAGGAATGTCTGTAGAAGAAGTTATGGAAATGCAAAGGGACAAAGAAGCAAAAGCACGAGCTACAATTCTAGAAATTGTTGGCGATATACCAGACGCCGACATAGCACCACCGGAAAATGTTCTATTTGTTTGTAAATTAAATCCAGTCACTAACGATGATGATCTTGAGATTATTTTTAGTCGTTTTGGCAAAATTGTTGGGTAAGCATTGCAACTTTTCTATCACATTTTTTATCCATTAATTTATTTGCGATATTAAAATAATATTTAATATACATATACAAATCTTTTCAGATGTGAAGTAATAAGAGATCGTCAAACAGGTGATTCTTTGCAATATGCATTTATCGAATTTGCTGAACGCAAGAGTTGTGAAGAAGCATATTTCAAGATGGACAATGTTTTAATCGATGATAGAAGAATACATGTAGATTTCTCACAATCTGTAGCAAAAATGAGATGGAGAGGTAAAGGGAAAGGTATTAAATATAACGATAAAGAAGAAGATGAAGAAGAAGAGAACGAGAATAGAAGAGGAAAGGATCGTTTTCAAGATAGGAGCGATCATCGAAATAACAAACGTTTTCAAGAAAAAGAGGATAGATTTAAGAAAAAAATAAACAATGAAGGAAGGCACAACGAAGATTTATTGGAACATAGAAAACGTCAATATAGAGAAAATGAAGACAGAAGTGATCGAGAACGTTCTCGCAATAATAGAAATTATGTTTCAGAAAAGGATAAAGATAGAGAGAATAGAAAAAGAGAGTACGATTCGAATGATCATAGAAGGCATAAGGATAAGGATAAGAAAAAGAAAAAGGATAAAATTGATAGTAACAGGAGTAGAGATAAAAGTAGAGAAAGAAATAGGGATAGGAGTAGAGAGAGAAAGAGAGAAAGAAGTAAAGAGAGAAGTAATAGATATGGTGATAGAAGCAGAGATAAAAAACGTTAGATAAAATTTATATATGTTTAAGAAATAATTTAATACAACAAAAAATTGAATTAATAAAAAGAAAAAGAAAAATGTATATATATATACAAAACAAGTGACATCTTTTGAGTTTTATTTTCCAATTACGTTATCATAGGATAGACCAATCATATCGTCTGCATTACGATGACTTACCGTAAGTTGGTAACACTGCTTGCAAGTGTTCTGCATTTGTAAAGAGTAGTACTTGAAATACGCGTTGACAGGTATTAAAATTTATAATTATATTTAAATGCGTGTGATTTTTTTACTCATGGACTCCTTAACATATTTTTAAAATATCGTTTGAATCTTCATAACATCGTTGGAAATTGTATATTCGTTTATTGGTGAGTAATTTTTTATGTTCTTTTCATGTCACGTGTTTTAAGGTTACATCTAATATCATGTATATTTAAAAAGAAAGATGTAATCTAATTATTAGAATCCATATTTCATTTTCTTTTCTTTTTTGTCAATAAAAAAATATTACCTATAATTTATATTCGTGTCGTTATTAATAGCATTTAATAATTATAATATGCGTCAAATAAACACACGTGAAGTTTGCTGTTCCATTTTCGCGCACAATTTGAATAATCATCGCGCGTTAATTTCATTCGAAATCCTCTTGTTCTATTTCTTTTTTTATTGTTTAAATAAAAACAATACTCACGATATATGCATACATATAATGGAAGTTTCTTGTTACAGAATTTTATTATTTGCTATTATATATCATGAAATACATGCGTTATTACACGTGTATACGTCAAAATGTAAAATCTTCGAGTCTTGAGTCTCCTATTTTTTACACGTTCGTTATATGATCGTGTGGATGATTGAGTGGTGGGAGGGAGTTGAAAAAGCGTTTAATAAATATAAAAAATATTCATTTGATTCCACTAAATACGTTTTAGAGCAAACAAATTCCGGAATGCATAAAAATAAAAAAATAAAATTTCGTTTTTTTTATGTTTATCGTGTTTCTGATGTTTTTTTGTGTATGTGTGAATGTAATTATTGTATATGTGTAATTAAGTACTTATAAATAAGTACTGTAAAGACCGATATGACGTCGCCACCATTACGCGTTTCATTTTTCTATCATTTTATTTGATTTATTTTTTTTTTTCCTTTATATCTCTTAAAGTAGTACCATAATAAATTTCGAGAAAAATCGTGAATATTAATTTTATGTAACAGGAAAGCGATATTGGTTTTGTTCACTTTACACACGATACGATCATCTGTATACATACATATGAGTGTATATGTATATTTGTAACATAACGTTGTACATTCGGTTAAAAATTACTAACCACAGGTACATCACGTGTGTGCGTGTATGTGTACGTGTATGTATGTGAATAAGTGGAGCATTTATTTAAATGATAATAAAAAAAAGAAATAATAAAAAAATAGAAAACAAGAAGCGATTCAAGTGGATGAGTAATGTTAATAATAAAATTTATTTGTATATACGTATATGTTATTTTTAATAAAATATGTATGCACGCGTGTATGTGTGTAAGAAAGAGAGAGAGAGAGAGAGAGAGAGTGAGAGAGAGTAAACATGTAAGCGACGACGTGAAAGCAAACAAACAAAAAATACTTTTAAAACGACGAAGACTTTACAAACAAAAAAAAAAAGAAAATAAGACATTAAATAAATAGAAAGTAGCACGACGCATAGGAAGAGAATAAGAAAATGTATTCCGTTTCTATCTCGAAGAAACAGAATAATAATTATATAATAAAAATGATTCATAAATAATTTAATGAAAGGGTGCAGGGGTGGCCGGTTATGTAATTTTTTTCTTTTTGTTCTTTTTCTTTTTTCTCACCGTTCAACTTATTGTTAAATTTATAATATTATTACATTAATAGGATGTTTGTTCACGCGCGCGCATTATGCACCAAAAAAAGAAATACTTTTGTGAACAAACATACAGCATCGTATTTGATATTGTTCTTTTTTCTTTTTTTTTTTTTTCTTTAATATAATCCGATGGTACTATAAGTTCGAATACTAATCGACTAATATAATTTAATTTAATCGTACGTATATTGTTAATCAAAAATAGGA
>NW_014569576.1:24064-27338 GCF_001313835.1 Polistes canadensis
ATTATATGTTAAATCGTGAGCGCAGAATTTAATTTTCCCTAAATATTAATATTTTGTTATTCGCGTAATATGATTTAATATATAAGAAAGCTTTAATAAGAAAGATTAATTAAAATCAACATTTTTAAAATTTGTTTTATTGAATAAATTTAAGAATATTTTTTATCTTCTACTTCTTTTTTTTTATTTTTATTAATATATACATATATATACGCGTACGAAATATCGAAGGAAAAGAGAAACACGAAGGCGACGTTAAAAAATCGAAGTGTCGGCTTGTTAACAAGATCTTGATTGAATAAAACGAACGTTAGATCAATCCTTTTGCCCCTATGCAGATTTATACGCCAAACACTTTTATTATAGTAAATCGTCGATAATCCGCAATACACTTTTACAATTGACAACAAGCTAACTGAAGTTATTAATATTTTATTATTATTATTATTATTATCGTATTATCATTTTTTATTAAATGAAAACACGCAGATATATCAACACACATTTTGATCTCGATTATTTTTATGTGAATTTAATATGACCTATAATGAATCATCGCTTATTATAGTTAAACGCGAAGATTTTCTTAGAATTTCAAAATAAAAATGTTGTTTTAAGAAGCCATCGTATAGATTAAAATATAAGATAAAAACGATCATACTTGTAATACAAAACAAAAGTGAGAAAGGTAAAAAGAGAAAGAGAGAGAGAGAGAGAGAGAGAGAGATAAATTCTACTCACAGCTAATTCGTTTGTTGGAAACTGGAGATGTATGATGAACCACGGCACTCGGTATTGGAAGTGTTTCCGTATCATCTGGTGGATAATCATCTACTCGATGATCTCTTACCTTTGCTTCCAGCATTGCTTGAATTGTAAGCTGCTCTTCTGTAAGTTCCCTTTCTTGTTCCATCAACTGTTTTAGCCTATTTATCAAAATCTGTAAATAAAAAACAAAACAAAAAAAAACGAACGATAACAACATTTTATTATTATATTTGAAGATAAGATAAATCTTAAAAATATATAAATAAAATGTATAATACATATATATATTGATAATACACTTATAATACATATTTGGAATAAGATATTTTTTAATATTAATATAAATATATAGATTCTATATATGCTATTTTATAATATATTAATTTTAGTTTAATATATTAATCTAACTTACAAGCTTCTCAGTTTCATCGGCAAAATTTTCGCTATTGTAAATCATGTCTGCTGGTAAAGGCTGGGATTCAACGAGAATAAAAATGTTGTTGCAAACCAGCAAGAACATAACGAGACATAAGCTCGTCATTCCCTCGAGAACTCTTTGTTCCTGTAAATGAAGAAAACAAGAATTCATTTAAAAAGAATTTAAAATGAAGTGAAATTGACGAATAACTTCTTTATTTTCTATTTTTTTTTCTTTTCAACATTGTAAAAGAATTTACTATAATGTTAACATATATTTCCTCAATCGTTCGTTCGTTCGTTTTTTCAATGAGAAAAATTCGAAATATTTCGAAATGTTTTAAAAACATTTTGAGATTCATGAGTGAATCAGTCACGAAGATTTAGCGTCTGTCTATGTGTACATTTTTTTTCGTTTTGTTGAATGAATATCTATGGTATCCATGTGTGCGCATGTTTATTTGCGTATGCGTATATGAAAGAAAGGTTTGAATAAAATCTTGCGAAGTGTTATACTCGAAGAAACATGTGGGTGGTTACTTTCAAGGGTTTTAGATAAAACAAGAAATAGATGAACGTCTATTATTTATCTTGTCACGAAACTTAATCTTATTATTATCAATCGAAATATCACCACTTTTATCAGATTTCTTTTTATTCTAATTTTTTTTTCTATTATTTTTTGTATTGCAGTTTCTATTCTACAATTGGATATATTTTACTGTTGTATCTTGATTGAGATATAATTGATCGCTTCTGTTTAAGAAAGAATCACTATTAGTGATCAATTTATATGCAAAAAAATAAGTTAAAAGGAAGAATAAATAGTAATTCAGATTTTAAGAACACCCTAGATGTGCAAGCGATGCAACAAGTGAGAGTATAACGAAAAGCTTTCTTTAAAGCTGTATAAATTAGATCGAATTATTCTATCATATTTTACTTCTGTTATATTGATTTTTATTTGTTATTTAACATTTTGAAGCACGAAATTAAAAACAAAAAAAATAATGTCAAATTTAAAACGATAGGTTTATGTTAATCGTTAAGAAATTTATATTGCATAAAAAAAATCAATAAATAAAGAAAAAGAAAATAATAAAAAGATATTCGAGTATTTAATTATATAGGGGGTGAGGGGGGAACATAAATGGTTTCTCCACGTCGTTGTAAATTATAATTTTTCGTGATTATATATATATATAAAAAAAGAAAATATCCTATTATTTAAGAAAAATCAATAACGTTTCAGTGAATTAAATAATTAAAAATATCTAATAATAAGAAAATAATACAACGACAATTCGAATAGAATGGTCAAAATTATTCCGAGTATTATTCATTTAAGAATTTCATTAATTATATGATAATAATATGAATACTATTGCATTTGTACGTATGTATAACACACGTCAAACATTTGGAATTTGTCTTTGTTGTATCACTAATATCTTGAAATTATTCTACAAAGCATAACTCATTCCGTGCTTGCTTTCATTTGGTTGGTACATGTTAAGCTCCTCTCTCTTTCTCTCTAATTATATTTGTCAAATAATATCTGAAGAAAATGCATAGTTACACATTGACAAACACACACACGCACACATATATATATATATTGTAAATTAACGTGTAAAAGGAATTTACCTTTTCTAAATATTAATTACTTATCACTTGAACTTTGACATGTTTCTTCGTTTCGACCCCATCTCATTTACTTACTTAGCCTTACAAAAAATCGGATAATTTCTTACGTGTCATGATTTCGTTATTATCATTCTATGGAAATTTAAGAAAGCGAACACATAGACACACGTATATATATATTTATATATATTTATGTGTATATAGGAAACATCACGATAGTTTTATCGAGTTCGGTGGATTATTCTCGATGACCCCGCCAAGTGAATTGATTTGATTTACACTTTTTTTTACAGGTTTATTGTACTCTGAAACTTGATAAAGTTATGTCAGAGAGTAAGCGAGAAAGAAGATTTTTTTTTTTTTTTTCAAGCGAAACAATTTCAACGTTATACTCTTTAAGTCTAATTATTTTTAATTATGCAACATATTTTTGAATATATAT
>NW_014569576.1:27743-35343 GCF_001313835.1 Polistes canadensis
TCTCTCTCTCTCTTTCATCTTTTATCTCTTCAGATTCAGAATTTTCTTTTTAAGACGTTTTCCACGTTATATTATCGAAAGCTTCACGACCAATAATCCACGAGAAAACTCAACTTTATTATTCCGACCGGGGTTGGATAGAAAATTGTTCACTTTAACGATCTCCCCGTCCTCCCCCCTAACCACACCCCCACGCTTTGACGTATTATTTCACTTTAAAGTGAAATTGAAAGTTTTAAGTAATAAAATATATCTCATCGATCTTTGGAATGCAATATCAAATAGATATCCATTGACGAATATAAAAAAAACTACGATGCGTTATGTATAAATATATGCGTATATGTATAAGTATAAATGTAAATGTAAATGTAAGTACTTTTAATCGAAAACTCAGCTGACAATCAAATGTCGGTACGAGTCGCATATTTTTATTGTTGATATTTTACTCTTTCACATAGTCACAAATAAAAAAATCACCAATTAATTGTAAATTAAATAATATTATATAATCAAATATTAAATTAAATTTAAAAATGAAAAATCAAATGGCAAGACAAAAAATAAGAAATAGATAAAATAGAACAAAATAAAAAATGAATTATTCGATATAATATAAATTGTAAAAAGATCTCTAAAAAAGAAAATAATAGCCAACAAAAAGAAAAAAGAAAAAAATTTCAAAGGATCATCCCTAAGGGATTCTCGAATAACCAGCCTATCGATAAGCATTTTCAATCGAATTTATTGTTTCTTTGGAATTACTATAGATCACTTCTCCTACCTTGTTTACTCTCGAAATAAATCTCGGAATATGCGTTTGGTGATTTTCGTGACTATGTGAAAGAGTAAAATATATATAAAAATATACACGTATATATAGTCGTGTCACTTTTTTCTCTCTATCACCTCTGTCTATATCTATCTCTTATTTATTTATTTATTTATCACTTTCTCTTCCCCCCCTCACCCTCCCCCTCTCTCTATCTTTCTTTTTTCGTATTTTTTTTTAATTTTTAATTAATTAATTAATTTAATAATTTTTAATTAATTAATTTTTTTTTTATGCACACCTTTATTAATCTTGAAACTTTTCGTACAGCACGATGCGTGTTCGAAGAGTGAGCCGTGAGGGCTGTTGCACCCTCTATTATACCCCAAGCTCGAAACTTCCACCACCAGTTTCTTCCTCCTTCTCCTCCTTTTCCTCTTCCTCCTCTTCCTCTTCCTCCTCCTCTCCACCCTTATTTTCTCCTTCTAGAAACCTACCACCTGTAGGTTCGAGCACGTAACGCGAGGAGGAGAACCAGTAGATGTTAGCATTCCACTCTTTTTCTGTTTTCTCGAAAAGTATACACCTACACACCTGATCCTACAAAGGATCACAACCACTTTGTTGATTCCTAACCCCTTATTCCGTTCGTGCATTTGCTTGTTGCATGTTTGTTATTTCCTAACTCGAATTGCGATAGTGTGATGTATAGATGATTATGATAAAAGTTTACAACAACAACAACAAAAATTAGATCTTATTTTTTGTTCTTTTTTTCTCGAACCAACGGTTGGGGGATCGGGTTAACATCGTGGATTGAAGTTTATAATTTGATTAAAAGAAGAAATAAAATATTGTTGTGTTTTTTTGTTCGTTAAAATCAACATGTTCTCTATAAGCTATTATAATAAGATAAAATAATTCATGATAGAAAAGACGATGAATCTCGGAGGATATCAAAATGCAAATGTGAACAGTATCATACTAAAATAATGTTAACGAACGTTCCAATTTGTCGTTTCCATAAGATTTGTGAAATTTTCTTAAGTTTACAAACGTTCACAGGTCTAATGAAGATAATATCATTATTCAATTTTTTTTTTTTTTTTTAATTTTTTCTTTTTCTTTGAAAAGAATCATTTTTTTGCATAAGGATAGATCATAATATTTGTATCGATTCTTTTGTAGTTTTGATGAGATTGACCCATTTTTCGATTTATAAAATATTTCATGAATAACGAAATATTTCTGCTGCTACTGCTGCTGCTTCTGTTAAGGTAATGTTTGAAAAAAAAAAAAAAATGAAAAGGGGGAGGGACAGATTCGAGAACGGCAACGATAAATAATTCTTGGAGTTCACCCGGTCGAATGGTTATCTGTCATTTCGGGGGGTAATTAAGAATACGAAGCATGTCACTGTGTGTCACATAATTTTTACTGAACCTGTGAAGAATTACTTACCCCGAAAAGATATTTTGACGTAACGTTATAAATGTTTAAATTTTAATATTCCTTTTTTTTTTATAAATCATGCAACAAATTTTTCGTACGAGAGAGAGAGAGAGAGAGAGAGAGAGAGTAAACGAAAATGTAATTTTTCTTGTATATAAATTTTCAAATATTCTTCGTTTTGTTATTTTATTTTTTATTATCTTCAAGGAATATTCTAATTCTTAATTTTGTCGAAAAAAAATGTATATACAAACGCGTCGGTAAGACGATGTGAATGTGGTTTCGAAGAAATGTAATACATAAAATTAGTAATATGTCTGTCATTGTTTGTCAATTTTTCATTGCCATTGAGCCGGCCAATCAGCGTATTAATTGATGATAAGAACCCCCTTCGTTTCTCGGGTAGAAAAAGAGAGAGAGAGAGGGAGAGAAATAGAGAGGGGAAGAGCTCGTTTTATTTTATCATTTTCTTTCTCGCATCTTCTTTTCCTTTTTTTTTTTTTTTTTTTTTCTTTCAATTTTAACAGGATACTACACGCCCGACAAAATGGCCGATCTTTTATAATATAAACTCCTGCATCATATATGCGTATTATAATGTTTTTCGATAAAATAATATTAAATTATGCAAAATAATTGATGTACTTTGGACGAATAAATAATATTCGATCAATTTTAATATTAAATCTTACAAAATAATATTAATAATAATAATAATAAA
This sequence comes from Polistes canadensis, assembly GCF_001313835.1. Taxonomy (NCBI): domain Eukaryota; kingdom Metazoa; phylum Arthropoda; class Insecta; order Hymenoptera; family Vespidae; genus Polistes; species Polistes canadensis. Next base: position 30,689 of record NW_014569576.1, read on the forward strand.
GAATTAAAATGAAAATAAAAAGGTAGCGTTTATATAATAATAAGTTGTTACTTATGTTAGAAATATCGTTATGATATTTAAGATGACGTCTTAAGATAGCATGCTATCGATCAGCAACGAGTATTTGAAGCCAACGAAGTTGATATTTAATTGATATTCCATTAAACTTAATAGTTTTAGCTTTAAATTTACGTAATGAGTTTTCCTTTTGTTTAGTAACGTATTTATTTACTATTAACGTATTTCAATCGATCGATTATAACGAATGACGAGAGTAAACGTTAAACGTTCATTTATCGAATGGGAGATTGAATGAATCGTTTTTAATATGTTATATATCTCGATTATTCCGGATGTAATCGAGAATATATTTCAACGGATGGATAGAGAGATAGAAAGGGAAAGAAGGAGAGAGAGAGAGAGAGAGAGAGAGAGAGAGAGACAGGCCAATATTATTTGGAAATATCAATCGTTATTTTACGAATTGAAAATAATTTCATTTAGAATGAAATATGGTATAGATAATTCAACGACAACTAACTAAATAATTGGCCATGTAGATAGTTTAATATTTAAAAGTATTATATATATGTAATTTTACATTATATTCTCTAATGTTAACCATGTATTATTCTCTTGTATCATTTGGAACATTTTTTAAAATGTTTATTACGTATCATTTATTTTTTTTAAATAGATCATAAAGGTCTCTGACATAATATTTGACGTTTTCAAATATTATCTACATGTATCGTTTCGAATGTATTTTGTTTTTTGTTTTCTTTTTTTCTTTTTATTTTTTGATGTATGAAGTATCTTTTATATTTTATTTTTCTTTTTTTTCTAGATCATAGGGGTCTCACATTATATAAAAATTTTGCGAATATTATCTACTTGTATCGTTTCGAATATATTATTTTTTTTTTTTACATATCTTTTATATTTTTTACTTTTTTATTATTATTATTATAACTAAATCAATGAGATTTAGATTTAGAAGAGCTCCTTTTAAAACTTTTTTTAAATATCGTGTCTATATATACTCGTATCGTTTGAAATATTATTTTAAATACGTGTATACACATATTATCAACATATATTATTCTAATTAGTATTATTTTAGTTCCAGATTATGGAGGAGGAAGAAGATGAAAAACCTTTCGCAGTGGAACGTGCCAAATCCGGTCGTGCAAAATGCAAGAAGTGCAAATGTCCTATAGAAAAGGATGCAATAAGGATCGCTAAATTAATTTCAAATCCTTTTTCGGACGGTTCAAAGATGAAAGCGTGGCATCATTTGTCCTGCCTTTTCGAAGTCTTTGCAAAACAGAGAGCTACGACTAAAAGAATAGAAGATCCCGAAGAGGATATTAGTGGGTGGGAAAATCTTCAGGATGAGGACAAGAACTTGGTCATTGAGAAACTTCACGAGTTTGACCAATCCTGTAAGCTATTAATCTTTCTTTTTTACAATATATATATATTTTTTACTTTCCTTTTTCTTTTTTGTTCCACGAATCCATGCGATTGGATTATCTGGATGACCGGAAACAAATTTTTCCATGAATTGTTTCAAATTTTGTTATCCCTCCTATCCCACAACCTTATCCTTGAACTTCGATTAATTTCTTATCTCCAGTCTGTTCTTTATTATTATTTAAATGATTTCTTTTTTTTTTTTTTTTTACAATATATATATATATATTTTCTTAAATATATCACAGATATCGTCGTTATCGTTTCATAAAAATAATAATGACTCTTTATTTGGTACATATTTAAATTGATTATGACGTAATCGCGTGTCATCATCGTCATCTCGTAGCGACGATATCGGTGAGAGAAATTAGTCCACGAATTAAAAAAAAAAAAAAGGAGAAGTAAGAAAAATGTTAATAAAGAAAATGTTGAGAAAATGAGAAAAAAGAAATGAAACGAGTTTCAAGTAACAATATTGTCTTCTTGAAATATTTAACGAAACTTCCGATCGTTTTATTCTCTCTCTCTCTTTCTATTATTTTACTTGACTAAAGATAAACAAAAAAACCGATATAAGTGAGTGTTAATTGTCGTAATTAAATCAATAATCTAAAAATTATGATTATCAATTTTCCGAACACAGAGACTTATGTTTACTATTACAACAACCAATAACCAACTCTTTCTATCCTTCTTTGTTTAAATGCACCGATTTAACGAGAGAGAGAGAGAGAGAAAAAAAAAGATAGACAAGTGATTTATACCGCAAAGGCTAGTGCCATTTTTGTATCCAGTTCGCAGATTACACCACTGTTCACGACGGTGGTGTAGGATTGAAAAATAATAATGCACTATTATTTCGCACCGATTAAACCGTATTTGTTCAAGACACCCATAAATTTTAAAGGCTATCGATACGATTTTTCTTCTTCTTCTTTTTTTTTCTTTTGTGTGTGTGTTCTTTTTTTCTACTCTTCTTTTTTATTATCACAATAAAAAAATTTCCTTTTTACGTTTATATTTTATATTCAATTGAAAGGAAGAAGAAGAAGAAGAAAAAAGAAATGAAAGGATTTGAACGCGACCGACCATTCGTATTGTTTCATTTTTATTTTGTCTATTTTGTGTAATTTCTATTTTTTTTGTTTTTGTTTTTTTACTTCATAAGGTCCATTAAAAACGACGAAACCGAAAGCTACGATTAAAAGGAAAGAAAATTCACCGGAAAATCAATCGGCTAAACCGAATAAAAAGATGAAATTACCGATAAAAACGTCGACGGAGGTATCGAAAGGAATGGAGGAGGATCGTGTGATTGGTTCGGACGATTGTAAGATGGACGATCTTGAAGAATCCAAAATGGCGGATAAGGTAGATAAATATCCAACGAAGGACGATTTGTTTCGCGAATTTAGACGAATTTGCGCGAACGTTGCTGATGTAGATGCTTACAAGGAAAAAACAGCGATCATCAAGAATATGTTTATTCACGGAACGTCCGGTGGTAAGTGTGTATTTTCATTTTTATTAATATATAATAAAGTAGAACATTTTCAACTAACGAAAATTTTCGAGACTCTGTGCGATTAGACATAGACGGTTCTTATATTGTTTTTGTATTTGCAAAGGATGAAAAAAGAATGTAAATAAAATATCTTACAGGGATCATCATTTGTTTTCGGGCAGTATAATTAATTACTTAGAGGTTCCCAAGTCTATGTCAGAGAGAGAGAGATAGCGATATCGATTAATTATACTTTTGTTTATTTGGTCAGTATTTTGTATAATAAATTATCAATATAAATATGAATAGTGTTTGTTCAATACGAATAATAATTTGTTAATATGTTAAATAGGTGATCGATGATATATAACAAGGTGGATTGGTTTATGTCAGGATTACGTATATTACTATCTTATCATAAATATTGACAGATTTCTATTACATACTTATTACAAATACTGACCTAATAAATACCGGCTGATTTAATTAATTCTTTTTTTTTTTTCAAAATACGCCCGACGTTTTTGTTTTTAACCATCCATGAACGTTACTTTTACTATCAAAATTTAACTTCGATAATACGCGAGTGTTCCTTCTATTATCTACGATAAGAAAAGATTAATTTCAAAATTCCCGCCTTCGGCCATTTTCATTGTAAAATAAATGGTCGGCCATTTTCTATCATACACCTTATTTAAAGATGCATTATTATCATCATCATCATCATTATCATAATCATCATCTAAGAGAATTCAATTGAGAAATACAAACGAAAAATATAAAAAGTAGGGGGTGGGGAGAGGTGAATGGTGAATGGTGAAATACAACACGTACTGACACAAACAAGCCGGACACAATCCTATCAATGAAGCTATCGACTTCATATTGACCGCGTAAACATACTCATAGATTTTTCTCTCTCTCTCTCTCATTCTCTCTCTCTTTCTGTATTTTTCGTTAGTAACTAACTCTTTCTTTGATATTCCGTTTATTTATTTCTTCATTTATTTTCTTCATTCATCGAGTTTTTCTAACAATTCTTATAGAACAGATTCTCATTATAACTCCCACGTTATTCTTTAGCGATATTTATATTCTCGTTTAACAATATTATTTTTTATTTTTTTTTTTTTAATTATCTTTTCACGATTACGAAGCATCTCGCGAAGATGAATTTGTTACTTCGAGAAAGTACATCCTCCCTATATCCCCCCCGTCTCCTCCTCCTCCCCCAACACACACCCCACCCCACTCACTGTCTTTCTTAGTCTTCTTTTCTTTTCTTTTCTTTTTTTTTTTTTTTTTTTTTGCGAGCTTTTAATCGTTCCGCAAATGAATTCCTTAGAGCGAATAAATATGATGATACCGGAATCGGATACAAGGAAAACATTAATCAATCAACCAAATAGACTAGCACCGCCGCGATTCTTTACCACCACACTTGTTACGAGTGGAAGATTTTTTTTGCGGGGTTATCTTACTGTTACTTGCGTCCGGTTGGCTTTGCCCGGCCGGCCAATCAACGAGTGTATTCCCTTTTTGTACAAAACGGAAACGAGACGACTTGGTGTGTGTCACTTCTCTTTTGCTATTTCTTATTTTTATTTTTTTTATTTTATTCCTTTTTCTTTTGCTTTTCTTTTCTTTTATTTTTTTTTTTTTTTTTTTTTTT
>NW_014569576.1:36168-64883 GCF_001313835.1 Polistes canadensis
CAACATTATCATTCGTCAAAATCGAATATAAATAACTGAGGGAAAAGGTATAAGAAAGAATAATGTCAAAAAAGAAAAAAAAAATATCTATATGAAATGTATCCGTCTCTCGTTGAATATAATAAAATAATTAGATAATTTTGTATTTTTGTATTAGCATTAATTGTTCATTTATTATGGGTACGGGGTTTAATAAAATAAAATGAAAAAATATGAGAACGTAAGAAAACAGTTGTGAAGCATAAACATTTGAAATTTAGAAAAATTAATCATTATAAGGTGTTCTGTTTATAATGGGGAAAAATAATTATTTGATTTATTCATTCGTTTATAATATTATTTAGTTGTTGCACTTGACCTACTGTTCTCCATGCATCCTATCTTACGAAAAACTTTCCACGAGGGTATCCAAAGTTTAATATTTTCTTTTTTGTTATATTATCTGCGTTGGTAAAATAATAATAATAATAATAATAATAATAATAATTAAAAAAAAAAAAGAAACGAAAGATTTCGTTGCATTTTTATGGAGAGAAAGAAAATGAAGAATAATAAAAGAAACAAAGTGTCGACAAAATCCTGTAAGTGGTATTCGTATTTATTTATCGGTTCTTAACTTCATGCTTCAATAAAGTCGAAGCTAAACAATGCAAAATCAATTCGAAGTTCATCGACAGGGACGAAAAGAATGATTTAAATAAATCAACGAACGAACGAACGAACGAACGAACAAAATAAATGATCGCTTATTATTAAATAATAATCTACTTTGATAAATTAGCAAAAAAAAAAAGTAAATATACTCACTGTTGAATAAATCGAAACTGTCGTCTCTTCGTGTGTCGTGGGGGAAGAAAAAATCTCGAGAAACTACCACCCCCTTTCTCCTTTTACACCCCCCGCACCAGAGTATTATAGTCTTAAACGATGAGAATAAAGTTTATCGATTGAGCCACACCAAATATTACATGTACGTATTATTTATTCAATATAAAAAATATAGTCTTAGAAGAAAATGAATAAATAATAATATAATTATTACTTATTATTATTATTCCTTTTGGAATTGTCAAAAGGAAATAAATGAAAAATTGTTCGATAATTCGGGTTGGGAAGAAAAAAGCTCAAATTATATTGATTTTCTTAGTCACCCTTTCATTGGATTGTTTTTAATTGTCATCACGGAACGATATTAATCGATCACTTTTCTTTTGCTTTCTTCCTATCGATTAAAATCTTTCCTGTTAAATATCGATATATACATATAAATGTATCTTTATTTTTTTTAACGAAATATAAAAGTCAAACGTTATATTTCGTTTATATCTTTATAATTATTATTATTATTATTATTATTATTTTGCTTTTGTTTTCGTCTTTGTTATTTTGATCGAATTAATAACAACCGAGATGATTTAGGAATTTTCGTGCACTTCACAATATCACTCTTTTGCGACTATTCGTTCTTGGGGCATGCCTCTCGTGTCTTATAAGTCTTCGTATTCCCCCACTTAATCAACTTCTTTGGTTTGTAAATGTTGATGATGATGACGAGCCCCTTCTCGTGCAGCCAGCTTGGCTCCAGACTCTCTCTCCTACTACTACTACTATTATTTTCTCTCTTTCTCCCCGCACCCCCTCTTTCTCTCCGTTACCCCTTCCCACTCTTTTTCTCTCTTTTCCTCAATTTCATCTTATTTTCGCACACTTTCTTACGATAAGCCTTCTTCCGTGCATCATCCAACATGTGTATTATAATACGTATGTAAATATTAAAATTCTCACTTATCGCAATATTGTATATATTGTAGAAATAATAATTAATATACATATAAATAAATTGTCGCGTGAAATTTTTTTTTTTTTAACAAAAACCAATGCTACGAAAAGTTTATCGATGATTGTTAAATTAGAGCGAGCTTTTAGGGTTGAACAAAGCACGAGTAAAAAAACTATATATTGTACACATATATATATATATATATATGTATATATATATATATATGCCATATATATATATATATAGGCAAGGTATATATATATACGTAATTTTTTGTGAAAAAAAAAAAGAAGCGATCATCTCACTCTGCCCTTTTTTTCGATTGCAAAAGAAGTATGATAAGGTCGACAATATAAATCACGATAAGAACGAACGGTTGCGCGAGAGGAGTGGCGCGATTTGCCTCCCCTTAACACCACGACCCCCCCCCCGCCGCCGGCCCCACCCTGAATAGGCGAAATTTTGATAAGAATAAGAACTTTACTCGTGCTTATATTAATCGTTACAATATTATGTTGGATTTATAATTACGAAAAGAAATGTATGTATTAGAAGAAAAACAAAAAGTTCACACACGTTCGCATTTGTCAGTTTGTGTTTAAAAGAGGAAAAATGATGATTAGAGAGTACGATTAGGTAAGGAAATGATTATTGCTTCACGTGTCACCGGAAATGATAAAACACAAATCTATCCAATCGAATCGTTTCGTTTCGTTTCGTTTTTTTTTTCTTGTGTCTATCATTTTTAATTTAATAAGATGAAGGAAAACGATTAGATTTCTTTGAATCAGTCTGTGTTTCATTTCGATGAGCGAACGAAAAGATCGAATTATAAATTCAAGTTTAATTATTGGCAGATATCCAAAAAAAAAAAAAGAAAAAACAAAAAAAAAACAAATTGACGAACGTACCAATTTAAAGTATATATATATATATCATTGCAACGGCCTTTCAAATGTATTTATCTATAAAACACGATGATTTAACTATTACGTCAAGAACGGCCTAGCCACGTTGGATTATTGGTTTACGTCAAATCATTAAAGTCAAGGAACTTGTGAAGCACGGTTAGTAATAAAATGGATGGTTAACCTGTTCGGAAAAAATAAAACCCCACAAAGAAACGATAAAAAGATGTAAATATGTATTACTCTTTGATAGTATTGAATAGTATATGAGAGTTAAGGGTTTTTTTTTTCCACAAAGAAATGATTCGAATTCGAATAAAAGGAAAAAATAAAAAAGATTTATCTGTTACGTCGTTTATTAATTATTATTACCTGTATTATCGATGATCTATCAAATTTTTACAATTAAAACTCGTTTTGACATTTCTTTTTATCATAATAATAGATATANATATGTATATATGAATAATAATATTAATAATAACAAAAAGATATAGTTTGATACGTACGAGAATTTTTGTAGAAAAGACGAGGAAGGGGGAATGAAAAGAAGAAGATGGCGTAGGCGTGATAAATAATATTTTCGGGACGATAAATCGTCGTCTTCTCTGAAAATATAAATGAGAGGCGGATCTACGCCTTATGTTATACATGCGTAACGTTCATATGTGTACAGTATATGTGTATTTATGTATATTAGGTGTAATACTACTGGGTGTTTCGTAAAAAAGAAAAGAAAAGAAAAAAAAAGAAGAAAAAAGATTCGTTCGAAATCTTTTATTTTACTTTTTATTTATTTTTTTTTTTTTTCGTATTTTTGTTATATAGGAAACACAAAAAGAAAGGTTTATTTCTATAAAATGAAATTATTTATTTATAATTATTTGTATATGTGAGTATATATATATATATAATCCGAATAATTTTTCGAATAGTATTAAGAAAAAAATGTTTCAAATAAAAGTAAGGAGACTTGAGTCTTATATGGTCAGCCGGATGAGAATTAATAGACGTTAGTTTTTTCTTTTTACATTTTTTTGGTCAATGAATAATTGCAATTTGTAAATCGATTCGTATGATTTATTATTCATAATTGATTATTATTACAATTAGTAATCTCGCAATTAAATATTAATTTAAATTGCGATAATTATACTTGTGTTATTATTAAAATCATATCGAAAAGAACGATCTTAATAAATTTTCTTAAAAATTAAAATGAAAATAATCGTGTGATGAAGAAGAAACTTAGGCGTGTTTCGATAACGTGATGATAATGTCAAGGATTGTAACGAGCTGAAGTTCAAACGATAAATCTCGATTTTAACCGGTGTTGATCCTTCGAATCTTTCATCAGAGGATTAGAAAGACATACCACGTAGACGTAAAAATACGCATACTTAGACGAGGATAAAATTTTTTCACAAAAAAAATTTTCAATCTGGTCATTTGCATAATAAAATTGTATATATTCGAATTGTACGGGAAAATATTTTAAAGACAAATTTGTAATATTTTTAAATATATTATTATTGTTATCTTTATATATTATATATTACGTATTATTTATTATTAATATATATATATATAATTATTATTATAATAAGAAATATTAGAAAATTTAATGTTCATAGTTTCGCAAGAATTATTTTATTTTTTTGTAATGATGATAATGATGATATTGATGATGAAAAATAACTGTAGATGTATCGGTTACTATGCCTGGCTTACACGAGAGACTACTACTAACATATTTATCACCACTCTACAGTTTGTTCTACTCTAATATACAAAAGAAACGTAATATTTTGATAAATTGTAAGTTTCGGATATTTTTGGTTAGCACTACGCATCTTTTTTCAAGGCCGTGCTATCCACACATTAACTTTTTATTACAAAAATAAAAGCTTAACTTCGAAAGCATGTTTTATTCGTATTACACATGTAGTATTAGTTTTGAAAGAAAAAGTAATAGACGAATTTTCTTGTCGAAGAAAAAATATCTTTTGAAAATATCAAAAAATATTATTAATTTGCCGATCGTTTTTAATTTTGACAAATTAATGAAATTCAAAATATATAATAATTCAAGAAAATAAGTTTATGCGGAAAGAAGCATGGGGGGTGAGGAGAGAAGTCGCGTGGGTGGACACACACACGAACATTTTATTTTTTCATTGACCCATAGTAAAACTCCTAAAACTCGTAAATCTTCTTTTTTCTTTCTTTTTTTTTTTTTTTACGGAGAAAAATATATCCGGAAATTATTGATGGACGATTTGTATAATAAAAAAAAATTGTTCTTTCGTGTCGCGTTTCAATTTTGAATTTAAACAATTTTTAATTTCATTCTCTTTTCGATCCGTGTTTAATCCATCCAAAAAATTTTCTATCCCGAAATTCGAGTTGATCTCGAACAATTTTTATTCGATCGTGTGTACAAATTAACACGCAAAATTATTAAATGTAACACTATGAAAAGATTAGAGTTTTTTAATTGTCATAATAATACGATTTATCGTTCCTTATGTTTACAGTAATCACTGTAATAATTTTCTCACTTTACATTACGTCTTCGCAAATCTTCGTACACATACACACATTTATATACGAACGTATGTATATAGTCTGTCGTTGACAAGAAAACACAAAAAAAGATTTATTCTTTTAATTCGTTAATATTGTTGATTAAAAATTTGTTAATTGGATAATAGAATAGATTGTTTTTAATAAATAATAATAATAATAATAATAATTTGTTCGCGTTCTATATAGGGGAAGTGGAATTGTGTTTCAAATTTTTGCTTTACGTGATTTGTACGAATGTGAATTGGAAAGCAAAATAATATATATGTATTATATCGATTGAAGAGCAAAATAGGGAATATCTTTTTTTTTCTTTCTTTTTTCTCTCTCTTCTTTCCTCTTTCTTTTTCTTCTTCTTAATCGCTTTTTACGAGCGATATCTCGAAGAAGAAATGAAGTCACCATCGAAGAACACTATTTTCGACGTTCCTTTTCAAAGGAGAGATCTCTAATTGCCGTCTCGTTAATTGAATCTTTTTATCGGAGTCTTCGAATAAAAAAAGCAAAGAAAAAAAAAAGAGAGAGAGAGACGGTTTTTATCTTAGGTATGAACTTTCGTTCTCGGTTACTCGTTCCCCCACATTTTCGTTTTCGTTCATATCATTTTTCTATACTAATTAGCTTAACAGTAAAAAGAATACGAAAGAGTAAGGAACGTACGTTCGATGAAGAAAAAAAAAAGAATTGGATGGAAAGAAGAGTAGGATGGATGTTAGTGTGGTGGGGAAAAAGATTTTAAAAAGAGAAAATAAGGTTCGAACCACCAATTCACGCGTTTCTTATTGTTAATTATTTTTCTTTTTTTTTTTTCTCTCTCTCTTTTTCTAAACTATCGCGAAGAAAAATAAATACAAATAATTAATAGACGTTGTATGGTAGTGTTTGTTATACGTATATCGATTTTTGGATTATTATTTCTCGTCGATTTGTAACGTTTTAAAAATCTCCTAGTTTTTTTTGGGATTTCGTAAAACGATGAATATGAAAGAAAAGAAAGAAGGAAAAAGAAAAAAAGAAAGAAAGAAAAAGAAAGATGGGAGAAGAAAAAAAAAAAGGAACTGTTAGTTGGAAGGAAAAAGAAGAAAAATAAAACCAAATAAGAAAATGAAGATAAGAGTAGATGATATATATAAATATGTACGTAAGAGTAACGTAATACTATTAATACGTTTATATATACGCACGAGTACTTCGCATATAAGAGGATGAGTGTTAATAAAAATAAAGAGAGAGAGAGAGAGAATATTAAAACTCAGAAAAATAGAAAAAGATCGACGTTCTTCGCACGATTATCGCATTGAAAACTTTATCGATCAATGACTTTAAATAAGACTCTCGCACTGATATCCTTGACCCGATATCGTGTCCGATATTTTCTCGCACTCGCTCTTTATTTTGTATGAATTCATTTTTTTTCATCTTCTTCTTCTCTCTTCTTTTAATAAAATTAACTTTTTTCTTTTTTTTTTTTTTTTCTTTTTTTTTCTATTTCGTTTATATGAAATATTATCAAAATTCGTCGAAAATCGGTAATCACCCGTACGCGGAGTGTAATCGATAAGGATGAATTATATAAAAATAAAAAGAAAAAGAAATAAAACGAAGCAGTTAATCTTACTTCCTTCAATTTATTTTCTCTCTCTCTCTGGTAATTAAAATTTAACTAATACTTTATTTCATCGTTTAACACGTTGAGCGTCACGCAAATTCTTAACGAAATCTCAGTCAAGCCACGTGCGTTACTATTGAAAAAACAGTTAAATGTCAGTCATTGGCGACTGACACGGCCTAAACTGAAAATTCAGTGTCGGTCAGTGCTGACTGACAGATTTTCGTTCATACAGGAAAACTGTTCCTTAAGAATTTGCGTGGCGTTCAATGTGTTAATACTTAATTGTTTTTTTATTTTAAATGTTAATTTTTTATTATATCAACTATATTAATAATTAAAACTAACATTTAGGTAATTAAATTTCGTTTACTTCTTGGATAATTTCATAATAATATTTGATTAGTTATACGAAGTATTGAATTTTAATAGAGGAAGAAGACGTCAACGTCACGTTAAAATCTCGAATGATCTCATATATGTGTATGTGTGTGCGTGAGTATATCTGTAGAGATGGTTCTCAAACGATCATTATTATATGCGACATGAACGAGAGGAGCAATCTTCCGCTCTAAGATTTCGTCACATTCTCAATGCGATTAGATTCTGATAAAACATCTATTTATCAACATTTACGCTCTGTTGCGTTTTCTGCGATTTCTTCTTCTTCTTTTATTATTATTATTATTATTATTATTATTATTATTATTCTTTTTATTCGGTCCCAACCATTTCTTTTTATAACGTAAGTATGTATTTCACGATAGATGTATTTCAAATTGAACGTAATTCATGTTCACAGTAGAAATGAAAAAAATAATCGTTTTTTTTTTAATTTTTTTTTTTTTTCTTCTCCTTCTTCTTCTTCTTCTTCCTCGGACGAAGATAAATTAGAAACGGTCAACATGACGATAACGACGTCTCTCTTACGCAATTAATTAATTAATTACTTAACATACAAATTTGCGAAATTAAATTATTCGATATAATTTCAGAAAAGTGTGAATTCATTTTAATTTATTGAGAAAAAAATTAATTTAAACGACTTTTTAAAAAAGTATTACGACGGACCCTAACGTAACGTTAAATGTTTACGCGTAAGAATGAAAAGAAATCGTGTAAAACAAATTTAATCGAATTTTCGCGCAAATTTTGGGTCATAATTAAAAAATTATTGTCTCGGTCTCACGTAGGAACGAATTCGTTTTATCGAATTCGTCGAGATAACGACTAATTGAAAACATTTTAATTTAACCATTTCTTCTTCTTCTTCTTCTTTTTCTTCTTCTTCTTCTACTTTTCCGTTCCTCTTTTTTTGGATTTTATACAATTATTTTAAGCAAGAGTTACACCCAACAAATAAAAGGAAAAGAAAAGGAAAAAAGAAAACAATATATTTATAAATTGTGCATTTGAACTTTGGCGCGTTGTTAAAAACGTTCAAAACAACTTTTTTAAAATGAACAAATGATATTTTCCAAAACATCAATCGATAATTAATATATATATTTTTATTAATCGACAAAAGGTCCTCTATCGTGTGTGTGTTTCTTTTTTTTTTCTTTTTTATATGAAGAAAGACATACCAAACCATTTGTCTCTTTTAATTTTGTTAACTTTATATCTTTGTTCATAATTTATTTTCAATTTAATTTAACAATCAACTGATATAACGTATCATTCAATGTAAAATACTCCTCTGGTCAATCGATAACACTCGAAATGTTTTTCACGATACTACCCTCTTTTCTTCTTCTTTTATTTCTTGTTTTTTCTTACCCTTTGAATAGGATACCGTTCATTAAATGAGATGCGTACTGGTCTTTTGATCTTCGAATGTCTATCCAATAAAAGAGTATTTGCTTTGTTCTTTCCTTCTCTTTTTTATATTATTTTCTTTTTCTTTTTCTTGTTAAATGCACGATTGGTATACGTTGAGAGACACATGAGCGTGTGAAAGGTATCCACGTAGGTTAAAGAAAGGGATTTATTTACAAGTATTAAACTCTCCCACCTTTGTTACTATCTCTCTCTCTCTCTCTCTCTCTCTTTTTTATTTTATTTTTTATTTTATTTTTTATTTCCTTCATTCTTCTTTCATCTTCACTTTTCTTCTTCTTCTTCTTCGTTTTCCTTTATCTTCTTTCTTTTATATCAATCACCGAAACTGATTTTTTTTCTTTTTTCTTTTTTTTTTACCAACATTTAAGAATGCAAGTGTAACGTTGCAATAATTATCCCCGGACTTTGACATTTACCTAAACTAGAGCTCGGATTATCTTCTCGATGAACAAACGAATGTAAGGTATCGTTTAAAAAATCACCTTTACATTTCAACTCCATTCTCGAATGCATTTAATACGTATATATTTATTTTAAACACGTGTATACGTTTAATTTGTAATATGTAGAAAAGTATAATACATATATACATGTGCGTATTATAATAATGTAACGTAGAAAATTATATTACGAAATAATAATAATAATAATAATAATTAATGCAAGTATTCATAACGTATTGATAATTAAGTTAAACCAGACGATTTGTCGCCGTTCAATTATCACGCTTGAATTCACTTTGAAGATACGAAATGATTCTATCCAACCAATTGGTTCGATCATCTGTAAAATGTGCTCACCCTTTATTTTCTTCCCTGTTCTTTTTATCACCTCCCATCATCTCGCTTTCTCTTACTCTCTTTTTCTTTTTTTCTCTTTTTTTTTTTTTTATCTCCGTCTAAATAGTTTTCTCTATATTTTTCTTTGAATTCAAAATTAGCGAAAAAATAGAAAAAAAGAAAAAAAAGCAAACAGTAAAAATAGATCAATCGAATCGAATCGAAGTTACGAGACTAATCGTTCGTAAATTCGATCGACCTTGGAATACTCGACACGTAGTATATAGAGTTCTTGATACAATGATAATGTCAATCGAATAAATTTAACAATTGTATCGATTTATATGATGCAATTCAATCATCATTGGCAACGGTGCCATCTTGAAAAGAAAAATCTTACGGAACTTAACTTTATATGATATAATCGAATAATTACACTAATCCAAATTTTACGAAGCTTTCTTCCTTTTGTTTCTTTTTTTTTTTTTTACGTTGTCGATAATTTTTTAACAAAAGGGAAAAAAGGAAAAGAAAAAAAGAAGTATATATATTACCCTAATGAATTAATTTTCACACATTAGAATTTAAACGATATATATAATAATGAAATAAACGTTAGTCCTTATTAGATCTGACAAATTTCACTTTAATATACTGCTGTCTCATGTCGGTTATGAGACACAATGTATTCACATTATGAAGAAATGATTTGACTTACTTATACATTGGTTAGTTGATTTGACATGAATTGTGTTAAATAATAATGAAACGTAACGATTAAAGTTCACTCGGATTGTCACTTTTATTATTATTCTTACATTACTTTCATTCAAAAGACTGCCGACAAAAAGAAAGAGTGAGATAGATAGAGGATGAGAGAGAATCTTTGTAAGATGGAAAACCAATCGTTGTTTTTGCAGTTAGGGGCTAGATTTTTTCGCCGAATGACCTGGGGAATCTGCGCGAACAGATTGTGTCCTCCTCTCTTATTTAAATGACGACAAAGAAACAAAGATGATGAAAACGACAATCGTGAGATGTGTGTGGTGGAGGTTCTTGGCCTCGCATGGAGGAAAAGAGATCATCCATGAGAAAATAGATATCTGTGCCAAATCCCGGTGACTTTCCATTGCGAACTCACTGTTCTAACGAAGTCTAGTCGATCTGCTCGTTGAAAAAATGATTAGAACGGAAAATTAATCCAATGCATTTCCAAATAATCATCGTTCCACGTTTGTTTCCTTCGGCAATAAGCATAATGGATTAGAAAATTCGTAATTTTATCAATGTATTCGATACATTTTATACCAAATTTAATTATTTATAATATTAAATGAATAATTTAATAATTAATATATAAATTTATTTATATAATATAATCTTACGTTTATTGTGTTATTCGAAGTATCCTCCATTATTTTCGATGACATCTTACAGACAATTGTCGAATTATTTGACCAAAATGAAAGATGGCGATTTTAATGGAATGAATTTAATATCAGGGCATCGAATTATAATTGCTATATCTAATACTTTTTTATATGTAATCATCGTATAAATGTTTCACGTAGGTAATGTAATCTTAATACGTTATAAAAGTTAATTTGGGAATGATTTTTGACAAATTTTTGTAGAAACCCAGTTTTCTTTATGCACCGATAATTATGCAGTTTTAAATAAAATCGTCTTTTATATTCGTATTATTAAAATTACACAGACTTTATATGTAAACTAATAAATATCTTAAAAACGTCGAATTTTAAAAATATCACAAATATAAACTATTGAATTATAAAATTTAACTCTTCCCGCGTTTAGAAAACTTTGAAACTTCAACCATTAGACGTCAGCCATCTTGGAAGCAACACCACAAACGTTATCTACGGACTTAAAGAAAAATAACGGGAGTAGAGAAAAATTATAAAAATAAAAAAGAAAAAGAAAAACTAAATAAAATGAAATAAAAAATAAAATAAAATAGAATTGTAACTTCATATTCGAAAATAGATCGGAAAACGAACGTACGTTAAAGTTTGTCTTCGTAAGTAAGTATATATATATATATATATATATATATACACAAGTATTGAAGTAACTACGTAAGGAAGCACGTGGCGTGAGTTTATCGTATTGTCGAGAGTTAGTTATTACGTTATTTCTTCTCTAATTAGACGAAATAAAATGACGGCATTCTTGAATCATCGTCGTAATATACGCATACCGCTTTCTCAATCGGCGAACGATTTCTTCTTATCTTCTGTAATTCGACGAATCCTTTCACATAAGAAAAACAGAGAAAGAGAGAGAGAGAGAGAGAGAGAGAGAGAGAGAGAGAGAGAGAGAAAAAGATGGAGGGAAGATGGGAAGTTAAAAAAGAAGAAGAAGAAAAAAATATGTGAAGATAAAGATGAATTTAATACAAGATGGAAAAAGGAAGAATAAAAATGATAAGAAAAGAAGGATAATATCGGACAAACTAGATGAAAATAAGAAATGATGGTAAAATAGATGAAGATTAAGATGAATTTTATATATACAAGATGGCGGAAGGAAAAACGAATAAGATGAAGAAAGAAGAAGAAGGATGGATGGATAGAAAGAAAAAGAGGAAAACATTGAAAAATGAGAAAATGAGGCATAGAAATAAAGAGGGGGGGGGGAGAGAGAGAGAGAGAGAGATAATTATTCTTAGGAATGCGTAACATAAATACGAAACGGAAAGTTACGGAGGCGATATACCCGCGTGTAATAATTCAAAAGAGGCCTATGAGATATTCAATTGATAGTCTGTCGCGATGATGATACTCGCGATGCATCAATTCCTTCCACGCCCATTGAATTGATTTCTCCCTGACTCTCGTAGACTCTTGGTCGCCTTTCCAAGTTATAAACACGCACAACACACACACACATATAAGCTTTCTCTTTTTTTTTTTTTTTTTTTTTTTATTTCTTAGTACAGTGATCCGTTCCAAGAACGGATCTGTCTTTCTATCTCTCTCTCTCTCTCTCTCTTTCTTTGATGCACTTAGAACGTATTTCAATATTTTTTTTACAAACAATTTCCAGCAAAGCGGAAAATCTTTTTTGACGTATCGCACGAAGTCGACACTGTTTTCGTGTTGCGCGCTAACTCTATCATTATTTTTATTTTCTTCTTCCTCTTAATTTTATTATTATTATTTTTTTTTTATTTTTTTATTATTATTATTATTATTATTATCATCATTTGTTTGTTTGTTTGTGTCATTTGAATTATCTTGCCTTTTTTGTTTTTCAATATTATACAAATAATTTACTGTTCAGACGGATTCAAGAGCGACGTCGTGCTTTGGTGTAAACTGCTATTACCGCAAGCAGCAAACAAGAGAATTTACAATTTGCAAAGTAAACAATTGATCAAATTGTTCGCACGTATATTGTTGCAAGACGAAGAATCCATGTTGGAAGATCTCGAGAATGGTGATATTGCCGAAACTATTCGTATATTTTTCGACAGTAGCACCGCTGTCACTCCTTCAGCCAAGAGTTTACTCACTATTCAAGAGGTAATTAAGAATATTAGGGTGAACCAAAAGTTATTATACGTAAACTGCATGTCAAAATTTACTTTGGAAATATGGTTAAATAAAAAAACGCACGAACTTTTTTGTTCACCTTAATAATTTCATTCGTTTTATATTTTACATTTGCCGTCGAATTTTTTCTTTCTTTTTCTTTGCATCGCGTTATTCGTGTTTATAAATGCTCGAGTGAATTTTTGAAGGATCGATTTTGAGTCCCCCTTCGTCCCGTAGGGATCAGAAAATGTAACATTATAGCCGACTAAACGGATTTTTTTGTTCTTTTTTATCGTCCGTACAAAATCTCCATTTTGAATAAAATAAACAAACGTCGGGGTCAAGGTAGGATTTCGTCGTCGAGATCCTACTTCGAATCCAATCAGAAAAAAATATGAGAATTTTCCCTTGGCCAACTTTTCTTGATTTCTTTTTTTCTGTTTCTTTTTCCTTTTCTCGTCGAAAACAATTCGACCCTTCTTTAAGCCAACTTCTCAAAATGTATTTTCTCGTTCTATTTCAAATCCACTCGTCAAATCTAATATAATTTCTTCTTCTATCTGTTTGTTTGTCCGCTCGATAAAATTTTCTCTTTAAATAATGCAATGGAAATAGAATTTGTCATATTCGTGATTTTTTTTCTTATTACTTTGTTCTTCTTTTCAATAAGATATAAGTTCCTTTTTTTTTTTTTTTGACTATAAATTATTATAGGTCGACCAATTTCTCGAACATTTGTCGCATTTAACGAAGGAGGAAGAACAAATCAATCACTTTAATTCCATTATTGGTAGGTAAGTAATGTATTTTGTAAAAAAAAGGTTTCGTACAATATTTTATTTATAAACATTTTTTAGTATCTTGTATTCTGTTATTTTAGATGTACCGGAAATGATTTGAAAATGATTATAAGGCTTATAAAGCACGATCTTCGAATAAATGCTGGTCCTAAACATATGTAAGTAGTATTTTTTTTTTTTTTTTTCCTTTGTATTTCTTTCTATAATTATGCAATATATAATTTATCAAAAATTGTTCTATTTATTTTATCTATTTAATATTATTTATGATAATAGTCTTGGCGCCGTTCATGAGGATGCATATAAAGCATTTCAAGTATCAATGAACTTGGAAACAGTCGTGGAACGATTTTTACCGAGTACTTCTTTACCATCACCAACTTCAAAGAAGGGAATTACTTTATTAACTTCACCTGGAGGTAGCAAAGTATCTCTCTCTTTAATGACTCCTGTCTTACCAATGTTGGTAAGTATTAATTGTTAGATATTTTTGTCTGATACCATACGAGGAAAACACAGATAACTACATTATCGACATGACAATTTTATTTTTAGGCCGAAGCATGCAAGTCTATTGATATGGCAATGAAGAAGTGTTCTAATGGGATGTTGTCTGAAATTAAATATGATGGGGAACGTGTTCAAGTACATAAGAGGGGTTGCGAATTTAAATACTTTAGTCGATCTCTTAAACCGGTGATGGCACATAAGGTTAATTGATTATTTTATAAATCATATATAATTAATGGAAAAAAATATTATTGCAGACAATTATAAGACAAAAAATAATAATTTCAGATAAGACACTTTAAAGATTACATTCCCAAAGCGTTTCCGGATGGCGATGATCTAATTCTCGATTCTGAAATTCTTCTGATTGATAATGAAACTGGAAAACCATTACCATTTGGAAGTTTAGGTAAACATAAGGTAATTGTAACTATGTAATAATTGTCATTGCTATTTAATTGTAGGTTTATACTAAATGTTTGTCTCCAGTTACTTATGTCTACATGTTGCAGAAATCAGAATTTAAGGACGCAAATGTCTGTCTTTTTGTATTTGACTGTATTTATTATAACGGGGAAATACTTATTGATAAGTAAGTCTAAATAGAATAGTTAACTATATATCTTCTGTAAAGTTGTTGATAACGTTTCTTTGATTTTTAGATCCATGCTAGAAAGAAGACAGATTTTGAAGAAGAGTATGACGGAAATACCAAACAGGATAATGTTGTCCGAAGCTCAAGAAGTTCATGTAAATAAATTTATTTTTAAGTCTGTATATCTTTGGAGTCATTATTTTCAAATAATCACTTTATCGTGATTTTAGAATCCCAAAGATCTGGCAGAGATGATCGCTAAAGTTTTGAGATTGGGACTCGAAGGATTAGTTTTGAAAGATATTAAGGTACGTATTCATATTAACATTCATTTTTTTTTAACAAATCATACTATTAATTATTATTTAAATATATTTCTAAACAAATAATTGTAGAGTAAATATGAGCCTGGTAAAAGACATTGGTTGAAGGTAAAGAAGGATTACTTATTCGGTGGTGCAATGGCTGATAGTGCAGATCTCGTTGTTCTCGGTGCTTGGTATGGTACCGGCCAAAAAGGTTCATACATTATTTTCCGTTGATTTTACAGTTTCTTTTTTCTCAAAAAATAATATTACAAATATTTTCTTTTTTTTAGGAGGAATGATGTCTATATTTCTTATGGGTTGTTATGACACTGATAACGATAAATGGTTAACAGTAACAAAAGTGAGCAACTTAAAAGATAAAATTTGAATTGTACAAAGTAAAATTGTAAAATAGAAATGATAAATAATAAAAGATCATTAATTAATTAGGTACATTCAGGTCACGATGATGTAATGTTAGAAGCTCTTCAAAAACAACTTGATATGGTTAAAATAGGTAAAGATCCAAGCAAAGTTCCAAAATGGTTACGAGCAAATAAACCAATGATTCCAGACTTTGTTGCAAAAGATCCAAAGGTGATTAAAATACGTTATGTATCATTTTATTTAAATACTTTTATTCTTTATTAATTATTAATTACTTTTCTACTTGATTTTAGAAACAACCAGTATGGGAAATCACTGGAGCAGAATTTACAAATCAAGGAGTACATACGGCAGATGGAATTAGTATTAGATTTCCACGAGTAACGCGAATTCGCGATGATAAGGATTGGTCTACTGCTACGAATTTAAATGAACTTCGTGATTTATTTAAAAGAAGTTCGGAATCCTTAGATTTTAGTAATTTATTGGGAACCAATAATAATAGGTGAGAATTAACACGAATGAATGAACTTTTGCTTTTAAAAAAACATGGGTTATTAACAATTTATATTTTCTTTTATATCATTTGAATCAAGCGAGAAAAAAAATACCGATGTTGTTGCTTCTACTAGTTCTATGCAAATCAATCAAACTGCAATCTCTACCGAAGCTGCTGTTAAAAAAAATATTTCTCCGAAACAAATTAAAATCGAAGAAACAAGTTTTGACAACGACGAAAATATCCAAGAGGAAGTTAAAAAAGTAGGACCTAAAATTCGAGTTAAAAAAGAATTTCATATTAGTGAACCAAGTACGGATACAAAAAAGACAGATATAAAGAAAAATATTGAAAAGTACAAAGAGAATGTTAAGGAGAAAAAGGAGCCAGATCTTTTCGATGTCAATTATGATCCTGATATAATAATAAAAGAAGAAGTTCGTTTAGATGAAAATTTAAAAAATGAAGAATCCAAAGTAGAGAGTGAAATTGATTTTCAAGAAGATTCATCTGCTAAATATTACTCTTTCGTTGGAAATGACGTATGTATCATTTTTCCTTTTTTGTTGTAATAATTATTTTAAATATTTTTAAATTTGATTAAATTCTATTGGAACGTAAATAAATGTTTTCTTTTCTTTTCTTTTCTTTTTTTTTTTTCAATTTATCGCTGAGACTTGACAACAGTACATCGAATACAACAAAAGAGGAAGCCCTTTAAATTGGATCAAGGATCGAAAGCCGGGAAAAGGATTACCACTTGACGCTCAACCCTTATCTGACAATATGGAGGATGTACTTGTAAGATAACATATCCATATAATACACTTTTACAATTATCAACAACATTGAGCATTCACTTTTCTATATTTTTCTTTTGTTTTGTTTTTGTTTTACCCACAAAAAAAGGTGTTATTTATTTTGTAGCGTTGAAATTTAATTCATATTTAATTACAGAGATCAAAAGGCATTTTCGGGGAAGTTCGTGTCAGCTTGGCGCGAGATATAAAAAAGAAAAGACGAAAACGTCTTTGGCGAGAATTGAAAACGTATCCTTTCGATATTTCAATATTATTTACAAGTTTTTCGATTATATATTAACAATTAATTATAATAGTTTTTTTGCAGACTATTTAAATTAAATTTTTCTTTTTCCAGATTTATTTACTTTAGAAAATAAGTATCTACTACGTCTGAAGTTTTAAACAATTAGCTCAAATAATCTTGAAAATGGATAATTGATTTTTAATATTAGCTGTGAACTTTTGACACGACCTGTATTATAATCCCCTTCTATTCTTTTTTTCTTTTTGTATTTGCGGAATAGCAGAAGTCCACTTATGTTTGAATATTTATGCATGTGACAGTATCGTGATTTACGAATGACATGATCGATACTACATATGCAATATGTATAAACTATTAAAAGCAATGCGTTCAAGTATTCCGAGCTATCGTTATTAAGAGAGTTTTCCAAATAAAATAAAAAAATAAATAAAAAATAGAAAAGGAAGAAGATAGAGAGAGATGGCGGTAAAGAGGGAGAGAAAGAGAAAGAGAGAAAATAAAAAATATGGAATACGTGCAAGAACGTAATATGATCGAAACTTTTTGACAGTACACACACGTACGTGTGTGTGGGTGTGTATATAAATTGTAATTTTTTTCGAATGAATATAATTAAATACGCGAGCGTGTCTATATATTCTCTAAAATTTTTATTAAAATTGATTAAGCTAGGTAACTGGAATACAACATTCTAGGTGTATAATAATTTTTAACATAAAACATTAAATTAAATATATCCTTTTAATATAAGAATGAAACGAATATAGAAATATATACATATATTCTTATTTTTATCGTTATTTATTTTCTTCTTAGGTGTTCACATATACGTTGTACGTGGTTTATAATAAAAATCAAATAACAATAGCTATTAGACACCTTTTAGGTAAACTTTATTAACGTAATGATATATTTGATGAGAGAGTAATTTGATCTGTTCAAGCATACATAAGATAGAAATTTGTTCGATGATTTAGTATATATACATCTAAGTGTGTATAATTAATGTAATTTTATGGTTCTCTTGTTCTCTCTCTCTCTCTCTCTTCTTCTTTTTCTCGTCTCCTCCTATTTTCATTTGGAATGATGAATTACATGTTTGGTCTAATTGTAAGTAATTTCATCTGGTTGACCATAGTGGAGAGTAGAACATGCTTGATGAATTACTATACTTAAGTGATATATTGTAGAATTATTCTCTCTCTCTCTCTCTCTCTCTCTCTCTCTCTCTCTCTCTCTCTTTTTTTCTTATTTTCATTCAGAATGACAAAAGTTTTTTATGTCAAGCTTTGTGTTTCGTTATGAGTAGTTTTAAATTTTGTTAATTATTCTAAAGAAGAAAGGAAAGAAAAAGAGAACAAAAAACAAAATTAGTAGTTTCAAGGATAACAGATTTAGAAACTCTTGGTAAAAAAATTTGATTTGCAGTATTCAATTCCTTGAGAAATTTTAAAGTGAATAATATTTTTATTAATATTTTGTAAAAATGCGTATATATTGTTATTAGCATAAACATTTAAGTGAGGCATATTTTCCTTAGTAAAAATTACGAAATAATCAGACTGGGAGCAGTTATTTTGAAAGATTCGGATCGATGCATGTCTACTCATGTGATTCACGATCGTAAAGAAATTCCATCGACAGTTCTGAGGGTTTGTTAACTATTATTTTTGTTTACTAATATTGATTAATGTAGACATTTTTCGTATGTTTTAATATCATTTATTATTCCAGACATCTTTTATATCATTAACATTTATTGATTCAGATATTTTATACGTTTGGAATTTTGATATTTATTATTTTAATAGGATCTTAATCACATTCGAATTTTGGCGCGAATTTGTTTCTATCTTCTGATTGGATGGTTACGAAAAGAGCGGCAAATTTAATCGATTCTCTCATATATGGGATACGACACTAACAAGATTAATCATAGAATTAATTCCGAAGCCATTATCGAGGTGCTTCATCGTTTAATAGTTTCCCTAGCCTACAAGATGTCTGCTGGATTTAATCATCCATGACCTATGCCAATTAACCTTTACACGATGTTCTAGCAATTACCAAATAAATCCCATAACCCTAGGAAGTCATAAATTAGAACACATATTCAATATTCATAGATTTTCTCATAGATACGTTTCTAAATTATTTACAATAAGAATTTTTACCAATAATCAATGATTGTTATAAACATTCTTTATTTTTTTTTTTTGTTAATCAAGCATGCAGGTTTTTGTAAAATTGTTTTATTAAAGATAACATTATAAAGTATTTTGTTTACTGAAACATTTTTTAATATTTTATTATATCTAAATACTTAGTACTTTTTATACTGAAAATTTCGACATTACTCGTTGGACAATTTAATATTTATATAGAATTTCGAAATAAATGAAAATATACGTATGTATTTATTTTATGATATATATGCATTATATGGTATATAGTTAAATATTTTTATAGGATTTTCAAGACGTTCCGAAAAGTGCAAGACACGTAAACTCGTCCTGGTTGGAAGAATCAGCTGCGTCATCGGAAATGAAGGATATTTATTCGTACGCGGTAACACTAGTTGCGGATTATTGTAATTGTTCTTGCACCTGTTCCCATCGATGATGAACGAGCTTCAATCGGAAATATAATTTTTTATTATTTTCTCTTTTTACCGATTAATCAAACTTCCATACATTTTATAGATATTTTATTATTGAAAGTAAATATTTTTATTCGTAATAAAAAAACAAAAACGAGTAGAAATAATATGATAGATAATGTTTAAATTTTTAATTGATCGGTCGTTACTTCGAATATTATGAAATTTACGCATCTTATTTTATAAACAAATAATCATTTTTATTTATTTAATGTAAGTTGAAATAAAAATAATGCTAGGTGATGCCATAAAAGTTAAAATCCAATTTAGAAGCCATGTGTGAAACTGAATGTCCTGAACGGAAAATTTTATATCGCGAAATTTTAATTAAGACACACCAAAGGTAACTATACACTTGTACGGTTTAAAGGATGAAATGAATTAGCCAAAGTTAATGAAACTTTTTGCGAAACTGTCGCGTATCAAGACAACGAGAAATGAAAAATGGAGAAACAAATTTGAGTTTATCTTATTAAAATGAGATTGAATTGTTAACATTTTCCATGCAAAAATACCTTGGAATAATTTATATATATATATATATATATATATATATATACTTTATGGATACATAGAATATTTATTAAAACATAATTATTGTATTACGATATTTATCTGATAGGATTAATTAGAGTTAATAATAGTAATAACGAAATATTATCAGATCTTTTTAAAACAATAATTAAATGCATATGGATTAATTTTATAAATATGATAATTAGGTATACATGTTATTCTTTATTAAACCATTAATTAAATTTTATATACAGAAATATTTTCTTTCTATACAGAAAATAATCAAATAAGATTTGATGGAAATAAATACTTTATTAATGTTCTTTACTTATACCTAATATAGAATCTTAATTATAACATAAATATATATATATTTTTTTAATACCGCTTTTTTTTTCATTAGACATTAACATTAAAACTTATTCAACCAACCAATTTTATCTTTAATTTATATTATTTAAGTACGAATTCATTGCATATACGCTATTAGTACATTCCATTATTTTTGTTTAAATAAATTCATTAAAAATAACAATAGAGTCGTATAATTAATTCTGAAGGTTCCAAATAAGAGATTATTATTTTTTTTATTTATAATAATTATTATTTCCAATACGTTAATCTCAGATTGAACGAATCTCACATAATGATTAGTAAATATTTTATTAATTTCCTTATTTCTAACAGGAAGAGAGAGAGAACAAATAATTCAATTCAAATACGATATGTGTATTTCGCTAAAAACTACTTTAGCTTTCTTAGAGAGAGAATACATTGCACAGATGATGATCGATATTTTTTTTTTCCTAACATCCGCTAAATTTATTTACTTTTTATTATTCCCCGAGTAAAAAGAAGAAAAAGAAATCAAGAATGACATAAAAAAAAATGATTGATTTTCCCAACGAGAGGAAACAATCTTTTTTTTTTAAACCGATTAATCATTATCATTTTTACTATTTATTAAGAAAAAAAAAATTAAAATATATATATTTGCATAAATTTTCTATTTAATTACTATCGACAATAATATTCATGTTAAATACATTTTTACGAATAAATAATTTGTGAATTACGGATGCTAGAATGATTGCAATTACATAAGATATAATTAATTAATTGTTTTGTTTTATCGAAGGTTTTTCTTTCTCGTGATAATTATTTGATTTTTCTCAAGTTAACACTCGAATAAGATAAAAGGTAGAAGAGATAGATTTAGGGAGTGGGGAAGAGGGAAAGTCGAATTTTTGTTTCCTCTTTTTGTTATTTATGATTTCTTTTCTTTTTCATCATTTTATTATTATTTTGTTGTTGTTATTGTTGATTTATTTGCCAAAGCAGGATACCGCATTGAAAGCGCATTGTTTCCAATAACTTCGCTTACGTTGAAGATCACCAATGTCCAGCTGATTTCTAAGTCGTTGTACAATTTGTTTCGTAAAGAGATAATTAATTAGGGCCGCGTCGATGCTACCATCCTCATCCACCAACTGAAAACAGAGGAACATAAATGTATCGGAATAAACAAATAATTACTTCTCTTTTTTGTTTGTTGTATTTTTTTTAATAGCTGATATTTAGCTGTGCCTTTTTTTGTTCAAAAATTTTTGGAAAAATATCTTACTATATATAGTCGATATTTATTCTGTTTCAATCTATTACATATAAATAGAAGTTTATATTAATTTATATAACATATAAGATATATAATATACTATTATATTCTTTGAGAGAAGTCGTACGTCACATGTGTAAAATGCAACAAAAAATTATTTTCTCTTACAGTCTATTTTCTCTATTCTTTTGAAAATTTTTTTAGAAAAAAATAGATAAAACAAACACCACAAATTTTACCGTGCCAATAGTTATACAATCCGACCACGATTTTTCATAAAAATAAAATATAAATAGACACCAAGGTACTTATTAAAAACAAATATCAATTTTTATACGTGTTTATTTTTCAATAGAAAAAAAAATAAAGATTTCTTTTCGTTCGAATCAGTTGGGCTTTAGAAAATATTCTATAAGTGAAATAAAATAAAAAAAAATGTTCTCACCGAGTAACTCACAAATTGTATAAACTCGAAATCAAATTTTCAAGAAATTCCTTTTATCGTAAGTTATCTCAACTGTTCTAAAGTAGAAAACACGTTAAATTTCTATCTCTCTGATCGAGAAAAGCTTTTAAATCAGCGTAAACTTTGGTAAAAGTTTCCAATATCGATAGTGTTAGATGGATATTGTGATAAATTATTTGTATGTGATTACAGATTTCTATGACGTAA
This sequence comes from Polistes canadensis, assembly GCF_001313835.1. Lineage (NCBI taxonomy): Eukaryota > Metazoa > Arthropoda > Insecta > Hymenoptera > Vespidae > Polistes > Polistes canadensis. Next base: position 58,863 of record NW_014569576.1, read on the forward strand.
TGAAGATTGTCTGAAGAAAATGAAGTTTGCGTTTATTCTTATAAGTAATTTCCTTCTAAACACGTTCCTTTACTTTGGAATACGAATTTAATTAATGTAAGATATCGATTGTGTTAGTTTACTTACACACACACATACACACACACATAAACGCGCGCGTATTCCCATAAACATTAGCATACCTTTACTACCACTATCACTATTGCAATAGAAACGTTCATTTTATCGTAATAATATTATTATTATTGCAATTAAATTTGCATAATATTAGACATACGTACGCCAAAATTCAATTTATATATATATATATATAATAATTACATGGGATTACGTTTAATTTATACATTCCACACATATTTCCAAAATAGTTACATGTTCGATTCATAAATTCCAATTTATATACACAAACGCAAAATGTTCGTGATAAATTATTATTCAAATTATACAAAAAAAAAAAGAAAAAAGAAATTTCTTTTCTTTCTTATATTATTTTTGTCCAATTTTTTCTTTTACTTTTTATATGTAATTAATTATCCATTCGCGTCATATCCTTTTTCTTAAGAAATTAATTACCACGATCCAGCAGTCAACTCGTGTAATTAGACTTACCTTCAATTAATCTACTAAAATATAAATACGTCTAATTCGTATGTTTAATATTTTTATAAATATAAATTATTATCTCAACTTCTCAAGAAAAAACTGATTTCTCCTTTAGTCCAAGTTTTATTTTTAATTCTTCAAAATTTTAACAATCTTTCCACACATCCTATCCTTTTCCTAAGAATTTAATTATCAAAACTCAGGCAGTCAGCATATATAAATATGTCTACTCACATTCAACTCATATACCTAGGTAACATATAATATATTTACTCTAATGTATATTTAAACTTAAATGCATACATAGACATTATCACATTAAATGCGATAAATTATTATTAAAACGTTTAATAAAAAAAAAAAAAACATTTCATTTTTTCTCTAATCCAAAAATTGACTTTTTCTGTTATTTAAATTGAATAATCTTTCCGAGGATCATATACTTTACTTAAGAATTTAATAATTGAAACTCATCAGTTAGTATAAATAAAAATATACTCATATTTAACTCGTATATATATATATATATATATATATATATATATATATATTTAATTTATACAAACAAACACACACAAACAAGATAAATTATTGTCAATTGTTAAAAAACAAAAAAAAAAGCTTATATTTTCCGTCGTCTTAGTTTTCTCTTTAATTTTTTTGTTTTGCCATTTTTTTTAAAACATAATAATAATTAACACGTTATATTATTTTCCAGAGAAATAAATTACCGTCTCTCAAATTACATCTTGAAAAGATACACCGCGTGACATTTCCTTCGTCGGCCTCCCCCTCCCCCTTCCCCCCAAACCCTCTTGTATCGTCGTCGTTACCATCTTTCCAACCCTTTCGTTAGAATTCTGAAACTCGTTTTGTTTTGCAAGGAAAGTTTGAATGCAGTTACGTAGCGATAACGAGAATAAGGTTAAAGTCTGTTAGCTTGAACGAAAACGATTCGCATTTGAACAGCTTGAACTTCTAGTTTCGTTCCGTGAAATTCTCTTGTCTTCTTACAATTAGATACACATGTATATAAATATATTACGCTCAATGCATCTTTGTTAATATATATGAAAACTTAAATTTATACTAACGATATTATGACATTATTCTTACAACATTATTTTCATTTAAACATTATCAGAGAAATGTATTTACACCGGGCAAGAAAACTTTTACGAAAACTATTTTTATTCTTATTTATTTGGACATATCGCGAATAGCAAAAAAAAAAAAAATACAAATATTATTCCTCAGTATTGTTATATTAATATAAGAACGATTCAAATAATTAGAAATAAATTAATAATACATAGGGAATAATAATTCATTTGATCATACGAATAAATTTTGAATAATATCAATTTCAAATATACATAATTTATAAATAAATGATCAACTAATGGCAAATAATTGCGATTAATATTGACGTACCAATTATTATCATATAGAATTGATAAAAAAAAAAACAAAAAAAGAAAAAACATATCGAATGGATCATATGGGACAACCAAAAATGGGATAATTAATTTGAACTTGAAAGAAAAGAAAAGAAAAAAAACACAAATATAGAAAATTCTAATTGCAAACGATCTGTAATCTATCCAAATTACGAATAAAAATAAATCGAATGATCTCTATTACGATCCAAAGTCGGATCTAAATAAAATAGAATAAAAGAAAGAAAAATGGAGAGGTGCAAAAGTTATATAGCATCCCTTTCCTTCCCTTTTTTTGTTTTTTATTTCGTGACAATGTCTTTCTTTGCTGGAACAACAAAACGAATCCATATACAATAGGAAGGGGTGGTGGAGGGATGGTGGGTGAGGTTAGGGGAGGGTTTAGAGGGTTTAGTTTTACGATAGTATGACGTAAGCGAAAAACTGTCGATCTTTATGAGGTATTTGTTCACTCTATATATCTCATTCACGATCCTTCCTACTTGTTACAGTTATTACCTAATCTCAAATCTCAATGGACCATCTAAAGGTCTCTAAGTCGATCTCTTACGTTTGTTTTTCTGACAAGTCTCCCCCTCCCCCTACCTCTTCACCACACCATCCATCTCTTCTTCTTCTTCTTTCTCCTCTTGCCACCCTTTTTTCATCCATGAAACCATTCACTCTCTTTCTCTTTTTCTTTCTTTTGCATCAATTCATACAATATATCGACAGATTGAAGCAGTCGTAAACATTCTTGTCAACTTTTCATGTTAACTTTCCACGATAGATGTTTCTTTCATTTAAATTGATTGCATCGATTATTCACGACAGTTTCGTAATTGTCAACATTTCTTCTCTGCTCTCTCTCTCTCTCTCTCTCTCTCTCTTCTTTTGTATATTTTTATTATTTAATATAATATATTTTATTTATTTTATATTTTATATATTATATATTCTTTTTATATATAATATATTTATTTAATTTTCTTTTTTCATATGTTTTTTTTTTTTATCAAATTGTTCGTTTAACATTCTTGATTCCTTTTAGTATTCTTAATATGTATTTACCGAATGATCGAACAACCAAGAAAGTTTTTTCTTACGTAATACATATACGTAACAAATCATATTGGGTGATATTTTTTAATCGAGATTTTCTATTTCGAAGCGAGATCAACGAAACGAAAGTTAATTCGTATATATAACGTAATAAAGATTATTTCTATTTCATATTATATTTAACGTATATATAATATAATGGTGAACCAAAAGTTCGTGAATTTTTTTTTTTTTTTTTAATTAATATTTCACTCGGATATAAAGTAATTTTATTGAATTCAACAAAATTGCATTATCTGAAACAACACGAATATAATATTAGCGCGAACTTTTTGTTCAATCCTAATATTTTAAAGCTCATATAATACTATTACAATTAAGACTAGATTAATATGTTGATCCCGTGATTAAGAGATTACGTTTGACGACAATTTGTTATCGTATTAACGCGATTTTGTTTGTTAATTATTAAATTAATTATCAAACGAGATTTTGTATCAGAATTTTTTCGAAAAAATAACAACAACACCAACAACAACAATTACATCTTAAACCTTTATCCCCGTTATTGTATTCCTCTATAATCTTTTTATTTCTTTTCTTTTTCACCTAATCTTTTACGAGCAATCACGAAGGAAGTACAAGAAAAAAAAAGAAATTGGAAAAGCCGGAAGGTCGAGGAATTTCTGATTGATCTAATAATCGATAATCCTGTCGCTCGTAGACAATCAGATTTTAACAGATGTCAGTCCGATTTCTCGTAAGCGTTAATACCAAAGAGCTTATAAACGTCATACCGACATTTTTCCTGTTACCTGAATCTGCTCTGCCTCTTTTTTTTTCTTTTTTTTTTTATCTTTTTCCATTTCTTTCAACTATGAATTTTCTTTATTAACATTCAATATTCAACGAATCAACCAACAAAATACAACGTAAATAGATATTCATGAAATACTATTGTAAATCGATACTTTTTCGTGCCCTGTTAAACTTATCCTTCTTTTTTTTATTACAAAAATAATTTAAATAATTAAATAATAATTCGTAAAATATATGAGAGAAAAATAGTAATAGTTTCGGACGATGTGAAAATGATTTACGATCCTCGTCATTAGACAAACACGATAATGAACGTAGTAAACTAGTTTTTTGTATTTTCCAAATGACATTATTGCTTCGAAAACAAGAAGAGAGAGAAAGAGAGAAAAAGAGAGAAAGAGAAAGATAAGCATATGTATGAGATATACATGATACAATTTGATGGATATATATATAATTGTTTCGTAGTTTCGATGATAAAAAGAAAACATGATTATCACGCGAATAAAGAATAAAGTTTGACTACAAAGTAGTAGATACACGACAAAAGACAAAAGTTTTATTAACGAGAAGATAAAAAAAAAGAAAACCGTAAAATAAAACCGAAATGTCTATTTATAACAAATTAAAATATTATTGTTAATTTCCGAAACTGTGTGTTATAAGTAACGAAAACGATATACGAAACTGATTTTCAACTGTTGCGTAAAATATTAATTATATAACTCATTATAGGTAGGTTCGTTGTATAAACGGAAATTACGTTATTGTTAGCTCTAATACTCATTTTCTAACGGAAAAATCATATTTGCGAATAATTCTACGTATTATTAGTTACGTCAGTTCGTCGTACGTTTATTCATTTCATTCCCACGCGAAGTAGAATTAAATTTCAATATTGTTAATCCGAAAAAAAAGAATGTTTGTTAAATTGTACGAAAAAAACTATGATCGATCGAAGGTATCCATTTCTTTTTTTCCTCTTCTTTTTTTTCTGTTCGATTGACAAATTTTCTTCGACAAACATACCTGTTGCAAATCAGTGTAATTTTAATCAAAATTACATTACTATTTTTATATATATTTTTTATTTTTCTAATAACGTTTATATACGAGAAAGAATTAATTTTTTAAAATAATCGTTAGCGATTTTTAACTATGATCAATAAAATATTATATATACTTTAACAAGTAATATATAAATATATCAATTAAACAGGGATAGAGATAAAGTAAGCGTATAGAATCTTTTTCTGTAAATAATCCACGCAACAGGTTAACTCCCCTTATACTCGTTTCTTTTTATTTTTTTCTTTCTTTTTTTTAATCTTTCAAGCGCTTTAATACAGATATCCAATCAAAGGATTTTATTCTTTCAAAGATTTGACAAGCTTTTTTTAGTGAAACATTGGAAAGAATTCTAAGAATCTATTTTAAGTATTGTTAAGTCCATTGAATGTTAGATATCTAGGGTAATGACAAAGTTATTTTAAATTCTCTTTCATCCACACATACACACACACACACATATACGTGTGCATAATCAACGTCTTTTAATGAAGCGTAATTCACATAAGCGACGTTAAATAATTTCACATAAAGCATGCGATATTCGAGGATTCGATTAATCTCTCCAACTTGAGCTTGTGATCTTCGATTTTATTTTTGAAAACAATGAAAAAAAAATAACGATAAAATATATATATAATATTAACTTAATTAATGTATATATAAAATGAATGAAACGAAAGAGAATGATACAATTATTTCAATGAAGCTTTTAAAAGATATAGAAGTAGTATATTATATTCATTTATGTATAAAAAATAATATATATTTAATATTATATTTATATATAAAATAAATACACGTGTAGGTGATTCTACACCCATACACACACATATACATACACTAAAGACTATATATGAGATAATAGTGTTTAATAACGTTGTGTTTAGTAACACGACAATCTTTTAAATTATTATCAAAAATTGCAAAACCTTCGGCTTGATTTTAATGATGCAAAATAGATAGATCGATCTCGTTACTTCTCCGTTATAAGTGGGAAAACGAAATAAAATAATAAACTATAAATAAA
>NW_014569576.1:64926-77082 GCF_001313835.1 Polistes canadensis
TGTAAGATCTAAGTCAAATATGTGTTATATAAAATAAATTATATTTTTAAAGAAATTTTAAACTGTATATCAAATATTTGTTTAATGATAAATTATCGAAACTCGTAAATCATAGTTTTAGTTTTTACGTGTTATTAAATTAATGTAATCTTTTAAAATAATCTCTATGTAAACTAAAACTTATTGGTATACTATAGTATTTAGATACGTGCGGATACTCATTATACGTAAAAGTCTTTGGTAATGTAGAGAAAAATCCTTTTCTAACGAAGCTAACTACTCGTTTTTCCCTTTGCCGTTAAAAGACTCCAATTGATCATCTTTCTCTTTCTCTCTTTATTTCTTCACTATTTTTTCTCATTTTCTCATTGGAATAACTCTAGTTGCATCTCCATTCGTTTGCAACAACAATTTTTCTTTTTTTTTTTTTTTTTTCCTAATTACTTCTTTCCAATGTGTATTTATTTTTGTTTTTTTATCATCAAAACACTTTGATAACCAATATTCTTGATCGAAATTTATTGTAAATTTGCATCGATAATTTCGCGTCGTTTATTATAATATTTTTCATATTAAATGCACATACGATTGAAATCTTTTTTTTTTTTTCAAAAGAATCGATACGATATAATAGACACGAATATTTAAGAAGTAAAAAGAAAAGAAAAAAGAAAAAAAATTAAAAGAAATAAAAGTATACTTACATCTACATCGTTTAGTATATCTTTGTCAAGTGTAGGTAACGCCATTGTCCAGTCGACCAAAATGGTGAAGAACAACGCCAAAATTACTACACCTCGTAAGAACTTCATTTTTCTTTTTCTACAACAATAGAAAGAAAAAAGGAATCAAATAAATCTTTCAACGATCAAATATTTTCTATATAGAAAGTATCTAACATTTTCCCTAATGAAAATGATTTATTTTCATTGACAAATATTTCAATACTGTGTATAATTAAAAAAGAAAAAAAAAAAGAGAAACGAGTAATGAATAAAATATCAGAGATAGTCCAAGAGATTGCAAGAAAATTCTAATGAAATTTCTCCTCGAATTAATACCTTTAAGAAAATTGTTAAAAATTAGAAACATTAAGTTTAACGTTACATATAATACGGATAAAAAATATAGATAATTTCGAGTAATAAATATAAATCGTGTTTGTCCAATCGTGTAAAAAGAAACGCAAGGAGAGGAGAAAAAAATAAATATAAAAAATAAGAACATTATTACGCAGGACGTAAAAGGTTATCAGTAAGGATTAGGATTGAGACCTTTACAGACTCAGCATGATTTTTGTCAAAAGACCTTTGTTAATACGTCGTTAGGTTTTCCTACTCGTATCACCCTAAGAAGGGTAGGAGAGATAAAAAAAAGGGACATGGTTTGTTCCCATAAACTATGTGATTTTCGTGTATCCTAATGGTAGCTAAAAAAAAAAATCAAAATCTTCTCTTCCTGGTACGAGTATACATATATCATATATAAATATTATATTTTTATATATCATATATTTTTTTTTTACCATCGATTACAAGCCACTCTGTATATATATATTACTGTAAAATATTTATTAATATTAAATATAATTACCGTGTATGAGTATAAAACGTGTTTTTATGCTTTCATGTTTGTTACAGGTTGTTACCTGAATATTTTGGTAACTTTTTTTGCATGCATGTAGTATATACATCTGCATAGGTAAATGTAATATTTCAAAACCGATCATTTTTAGTAACACATATGTGTAATGTTTGTGAATATAAATGCGTTTCGAAGAATTTTTATCGTTTTCCCCGTATGATATCGAATTCATAGAATTATAATATATGTATGTACGTAAAGGATACGTGTAACGATTACTAAAATTGCGCATAAAATTTTCAAGCAAAAATAAAAAAAATAAATAAAACAAGATAAACACCGTAAATAATAAATAAAATAATTTTAAACACGTAGGAAGAATTGCGAGGAAAGATAACGCGAATGAATATTAATGTTTTGCATAAAATATTTAACAAAAAAAAAAAAAAGTAAATGAAATAAACTAAAACAACGATGAAATAATAAATCGTTTTTCGATCAAATTAAAAAGCAAAGATCGTGGATCATGCGAAATAAATCGAACGAATTTGGTTAATTGTTTTTCGAATTTGTGAAAGAGTCAAATAATTTTTAATTTTTATAAGATGTGCTATTAAATTTTTGCTTTTTCATTTTCTTTTTTTTTTTTTTTCTTACTTTCATAATACAAAGGATTATTCACAGACATTCGCTTGTAAGTAACACGAATGTGTCTGTCAATTTTCGTTGAGACTCATTTTAAATAAATCCTTTTCAAACATTATCTTCTTTCACCATGAAACGTGTCTACTCAAGATCGGATTAATTCATATTCAAATTTCATTCGATTATTTCTTTTTCGTCGATAAATGAAAAATTAAATAGAAGAGTACAGCGAATGAATTTTTAATGGAAATTTATCATTTTTTTTATTAACGTAAGATAGATCGATATATTTCTAATTAAATTGTCTTAATTAATATATTTACTCGTTATTAACTTAATAATCATTAATTTATATCTATGACAATTCGTGTTGGTCAAATTATCGATAAATAATATTTTATAAGCCCCTTAAAGATAGGCAACACGCTTTGCATACGTGTCAAAAGCTTAACGAACGTAAACGGGGCTTGACATTTCTTTTGAAATATAAATTACAGTTACTTCGATATATTTTCCGTTTATAATCTATTTACGTATTAAAAAAGCGAGATTCAAAGAATGTGCAAATCTCCGTTGACATGTTAAAAGGTTTAAATCTTTTATATTCGTATCTTTTCCTTCTTTTTCTTTTCTATATTTCTCTTCCTCCTTCTTTTTCTTTTCATGGTTGTTCTTAATCAAGCCATAAAGCTGCTTACAAGAGCTTTTAATGCTTCTTGCAAAAAAATATAAATTTTTTTATTTCTTTTTTCTCTCTCTCTTTGTCTCTCTTTCTCTCTCTTTTTCTCTTTAGTTTCCTATTAGATAAACGTTCACATTTATAAAGAAGGAACATATGACTATGGAAAGGTATTTAAGCAATCTAATCGTACTTAGTCGTAATTGTAAATACATTTTCTTTTATCTTCGACCTATTTTCATGTAGATTTAGAAGAATATAATACTCGATAAATCGGTACCAAATTCGGTAGAAAAAAAAAAACAGATATTAGAAAAATTTAACAAAAAATTTGTAATTTAAAACAAATTTATGAGCAAATCTATCGATCCTGAAAATAATTAAAAAATGAATTAATTAAACGTAATATATATATACCTGGTCAATTTGTGATATTTATTATGTCATAAATTATTAACTTATAGAATAACTCTTCACATTAAATAATTATTAAAATTATTTACATGACAACATTTTAACGATACTCTATTTAATAATTAATAAATTATATTAAAAAGAAATAATAGCAAAAAAAAACCAGAGAAATAAATTTAAATATAAATTAAATAAGCAATAGAGATTAAAGTTAATCGTTTTATTTTTAAAAATTAAAATTTTCCAACTTAAATTTCATTCAATTTCAATGATTTCTTTTAACACGCATAATTTGGCCCAATTAAAAGAATTCTTGTATTTTTTTATTTCTCAAAGTTCGAATCGATGATTAAAATTGTCTATTGTTCGGGAATAAATTATTTCTTTCTTTATTTATTTTTTGCGATCATAAGAAAATTAACAAGCAACGTAAAAAAGCACATCAATGAACAAACTTAAAAGTTGCAAATTGTTCGAATAGTTTCTTAATTTTTTTACTCAACTCGTATTTATCCTTTTTCCTGATTGTACTTTATCGTAAACATTTATTTTCATTATTTATCGGTTATAGTTACGAAGTCATTGTTAAATATTATTCGTTGGTCCAATGGGGTAAATAATGATAAGAGTTAGATTTTCAATCAAACTTTATAAATTATCGAATTATGTATCTACCAAACTTAGATGCTTCTAGGGTTTTATACGTAACTATGCATCTTGCGTTTTAATAAAAAAGAAAAAAAAGATTATGGTAAATTTAATTGAAACTTTACGAAAAGATAATACTTATACAATATTAACCTACCCACACGTAAACTCAATACATATTTCATTATTCGAATTAAAAATATCTCGTAGAACAAAAGTTATTTAATTATTTAACGTGGAATATCCTGCGATAACAAAAAAATATACCACGCTAGTCGATCGATTGAAAAAAGTTCCGAATTTAATAAAGAAAACAATTTTTTTTTTTGTTATCCAACAAACTCACTTTTTATTATTCGATACGGTAGCCGCACTTTTAAAAACGAAAAAGAACAAAAAAGAGGCTCGATTGTTTAATTTATAATAGATTCGAAATTTTTCCACGCACCTTTGAGTAAGTTTCTACTTAAAAAAAGAAAGACAAAAAACTAAGCAAAATTTATCTCGATAAATGTGATACTTTTGGCTAAATTAAAAAAAATATAAATGTGAGATAATTTTGTCCTTTTATAGTTTGAATAATTTTCGTTTAAAACATTTGGGGAAGGGGGGGGGGTTAAATTTAAACCAATATTAGACATTAGCGTTTCTTCTTTGTTAATTATTATTAAAATAAAAAATAAGAAGAAACATATTATGCAAATCATATATACTTTTACTAGATACTTAGATATTCTACAAATGTTTGTACAAGTCCCGTGTATGGAGGTGTCAACCACCATTTTCGTATTAATCGTCGAAAACGTTGAACTCTTACGAAAAAAAGCAAGTATTTTTATTTTCCCTTTTTTTTTTTTTATGGAATATTAACGAACTCCGAATCTAAAGTATGTATACTTTCCTAGGGGTGAATGAGAAATGTACTACAATAAGGGTTTGGTTGGCAGACAGGCCTTTATCAGGAAAGTATCAGAAATTTTTATCGGAAATAAAAGAAACGAAAATGAATAACAACGTAGAATAAAAAAAAGACAAAAAATACGAAAGTAATACTAAAATAAGGTTCAAATTTTCAATAATAATCTTCTTGATTAGATATTTTCCTCTTTTTCCTTTGACAACGAATTAGTAAAATGTTCTCAAGTTTCTATTAATTTTGATTTCTAAACAATAGATCCGTTCTTTTCAATTTTACTTGTATAAATAAAAATGAAGAACTTTTGTGAATTTGATTTATTCGTTAATTTTCTTGTTCTTTTTCTTTTTCTTTGGGAACGTTTTTCTATTTACTTTTAGGAAAAAAATATTATGATAGCAAATGTTTGTGCCCGATGGTATTATATATTGATGATAACCACTTTAGCTTTGAGAAATATCAAATCAGTTGATAAATATTAAAATCGTTTCGATAAAACATTTCCCTTCCATTTGTTAGTCCAAATGGATCCTATACGGATATCACATATACGAATATCTCACTTATCTTACATCAAATCTTTAGAATATCATCTAATTTTAAGACAATAGAATTTATTTATCTGATCTTGATTGATCATTTTTCTCGTGTTTATTTTTATTTTCATTATTATTTACGTCCTTTTATCGTATTTGTAATAAATCAAATTAAATTTTTAACACGTTTTTAAAATAATCGATGGAAAAATTCGTTATAACAAAGTTTAATATATTAATTATTTTTACCTATTTCTATCTAATTATATATGTTTCTCATTAATACAATTATGATCTTATTATTTTTTTGATATTCAACATAATTAAAATTGAAACTTTTATTAATTAGAGAGAGAAAGAGAGAGAGAGAGAAAATAAAAATGTTGCTCATAAAATAAAGAAAAGTTTTCATTGATTATATAAAATTCGTTCAATTATTTGATAATAATTTTTCATTGTCCGAGGAAGCATTAACGAACCCGAGAAACGTAAGTAAAGAAGTTTAATGTAGAACATCTTCGTATTTCTCTAATTAATCTAATTACCTTATTGAAGGATAGTCGCTTAACCGCATTGCCTTTTCGAAGATAAGAAAAAARAAAAAAAAAAAAAAGAAAAAATTGATCAAAGCTGAATAACTTGTGTAAGTAACGATGATAAGAAAAAAAAAAAATGAAAAGATTCTCACCAACGCGTCTTATTTTTTGGTTGAACTTTAAGCGAGATTGTGGCTTTGCAAAAAATAACATTCATAAGTCAAACAAATTGGATTATCAATCAGTCCTTGCAACCACGAAGGGTTGCTGTACCTTTCATTTATCTTTTAAAAGAAACTCCTACTAGTTATACGAATGAAAAAAGGGTAGAGAAGAGGGCGGGGAGGTGGAAAGAGGTGGTGAAAGACGACCGACTGAAAAGTTTATTATTTTCTACTTTCTTCTTACTCTTTTCTCTCGTTTTTTTTTTTTTGACAACATCATTGCTTTTATCAATTTAAAAAATAATATCTAATTATCGATTCACAAACGTCGGGATCTATTCGAATCAATATTTTGACCTGATAACAAAGTAAACCTCGCTTCGAGAAACAAATAAGCAAAAAATGTAATATAATATAACAATTGATAAAAAAAAAGTTATCGTTATAATATAATATTTCATATTAATAAATAATTTTATATATAAATATTTAAATAATAATTATTGTATTTTAGATATTGTAACTATTTATTACTAACATCGATCCATCAATATATAGAAAATATAAGATCACCTCACCCCCCGACAAAAAAAGAAATAATCAATAATAAAAAAAAAAATATTATGCATAAATTATCAATAATATACCTCGAGTAACGATGATCTTCCAAGAAGAAATTGAAAATCGTAGCTAAAGTCGTCGATTTCCTTTTTTTTCTTTCTTCCTTTCTTTCTTTCTTTCAAGGAAGCAGAACAATCCAAGAAGCAATAAGATCAGATGATGGTATTGGTGGTGGTAGTGGTGGCGAGAGGCAGGTAAGGGGTTGTTTATAATCGAAAAAAAATCGCGATCTAAATCGTATACTATTTAGCCCTTTAGTTACTAGTCAGAGTTTCTATGTCAGAATGACTGTGCTTCCAACCACGCGACCACTTTATATTCTCCAGAACGATGGTGGGGGATGAAAAACTCATCCCCCACTATCGCATCCTATCGGTGCGCTTGGTACACCCTAGCGGAATGTTTCACGTGCCGACATTCTATACTACGAATCCCTCTTGGTTGGTTACTAACACGGACAGAGAATTCTACGAACCAAATAAAAAAGGATATCCTCAATCCCTTCCTTCCTTCTTTCCTTCCTTCCCATCAAGTATCTAAAGTATTTTCTCTTATTTGCGTTTTATCTTAAAAAATAATTACACAAATTCTCTTACTTATATATCATAATCTTCGATTCCTTTAGTTTTCCTTCTTATCAAGATTTTTTTATTTTTTATTCCTTTTTTTCCTTTTTTTCTTTTTCTTCCTATTTTATGCGAACGAAATCTTTGTTTCGTTTTTAATTTTTTTTTTGTTTTTTTCCTTTTTCTTGCATTCAGATATTTTTCAAAAAACAAGTAAATAAATAAGAATATTAATATACTTGTGCAAGTTAACTACTCGTTCTTGTGATTTCATTGGTTTGCTATTTTTTAACGTCGATTAAAATTGTAGTTTTTTTTTTTTTTTTCAATAGGTATAAGAAATTATCAAAACGTATGTAACTATGACGCAACCACTCATTCCCTTTGTTAGAAATATTTACTAATTATTATTTATACGTAACGAAATATTTCTTCTTCATAGATTTGCTATTTCATTATCTCACAAAATTTCGATTAAATGAGAATAGAAGTTTATAATTTTCTTATTTTTTTTTTTTCTTTTCATGTTCTATCTTTTTGTTTTGTTTTAGGAAAATAAAGAACTTCAGAGAATAAAAAGAATGTTGCGCATTTCTTTGAGATAAAGTTACTCGTTGTTTTACCTGAGGTCAACAAAAAAAGAGATTTGTGTCACTTGTTGCTGCTCATTTTGATATAAAAGAGGTAGAGAATTTTAATTCTGGATAACACGGCCGAAGTTTTCGTTCGCACGTTAATGCGGTTTTCACTGTGCACTCTACTCCATTCATTACGTTGCACACATTGCATTTTATCATTTTTTCTTTTGTTTTCTTTTTTATTCCTTTTTTTACGCATATGCAGCATTATAATGAATCTCATTAATCACGCGTTCGAATATCTTTCGTAATTAAATTACGTTTCCGATCACTATCATCGTTTGTCATCATTAATCCTACATTGTATTAAGACTTTTTTCATTCATATAATAAATAAATATTACATCATCGAGAATATATAATTTTATTCAATAGCATTCGTTGTTTTCGTTTTATGAACGTTTTGTAAACATAAATGGGACACTGTGTATACGTAACACCTAAATTGTTTATCTTTACGTAACTATTTTCCACAATCACGAAATAAGGGATACGAAATAAGATCAATTTCTTTTCTTTCTCCTTAACTACCACAACCACCACCACCACCACCATACACACCATAACATATGCATACTATTTTGCTTAATGATTCCTCGTTTTGGCAGCAACAAAATGATGATAATTATTTTTTTTAAATCATTCATTCCTTTTATTACCTTAATCGTTAAATTACAATTATCTTTTTACCTGGTATGAGAATTCAATCGAACTTTTTTTTTATAACGTACCCGATAAGCCGACACACACACACAGACATACTTTAAATCTTTTTATTTATTTCCTCGTATTTTGTAGATACCTTAATATATACACATTCTCACAACCAGATCATCTGAGATAACATCTCAACCACGAAAAGGGGGACTGTTTCCGCTATGTTGCTTACCACGAATCTTTTTCGAAACGAGATCAAACAACGTCTCTCTCCTATCACCTACTAGGTGGTTTACTTTGGGAAAAGGTAATTTAAATTTCGATGCGGATTACTTTCGTTTCCCTTTCTTTTTATCTCTTTCTCTCTATTTCTCTCTCTCAATATGTTTCCTATTTTATACTTTAAATCTAGTTCTTTCATTCGGCGTTGTTCAATTTCGATACGACAACTCTTTCCTCTCTCTCTCTCTCTCTCTTTCACTCTCTTTCTCTCTCTTAGTGGAATTAATAGAAAAAGAAAGAAAAAGAAGCAGAATGAAATAGAATATTTTGCTTTTTTTAATATAAAATCAACGAGAAACTGTAGACGTTAAGATCACGGTATAATATTTTTCATAGTTATGCCAACTTAAAAACAAGCAATTAAGAATTCTTTTACTTTTTCCTATTACGCTCGTGTATACCAATTAAAAAATATTTAAATAAACTTGTGTTATATACAATTTTATCGTTAATTTTTTTTCTTATTCTCTCTGTTTTTGTCTTTGGTACCTTTTTTACACGTTTACAATACAACAGTATAATGATTATAAATGTTGTTACGGATAAAATAAAAATTGGAAAGATAAGAAAATTTTCGTTGGGGAAATATAACTGTTACTTTTTAAAGGCTGTCCTCTCTTTTTTCTTTTACCCCCATCACCTTGCTTTTTCAACTACATCGTGAAAAATAAATAAGAACCGTTCATGAGTCGTAAAGTTAAAACATCGAATCGTATTATAGAATTTTTGTTACTACAAACGAGATCGAAGAAACCCGCATGACGCCAACTCGATTCATTTTTCACGTTTGACTTAAGAATTTTCATTTTAATCTAAATATCATCTATTTATTTTCATAAAATTTAAAAATAAGATTATAAAGATAAGAAAAATGGTATCGATGAAGGAAAATTTTACGCGTGCTAATGATAAATATAAGAATATTGTTTTCTTAAATGAACCGCGTATAAATAAATCTATATAAGTATATAAAATAGAAATATATTTTATAAAGAATCACGTCGTCAAGAATTAAAGAAAGAAGTAAAAGAATATTATTTTCAAGGATATTTTCTAACAGAATATACAAAACAAACTTATATTTCCATCGCGTAATAACCACTACCATTGCAGTAAAACTGCAAATGACGTTAATTATAAAACGCCTCTGTACATTTCTTTTACATCATTTCTTTTGTTTTTTTTTTGTCTCTCTTGTTATTAATATAAAAAAGAACACGTAAAGACAAATAAAAATTAATCGAATGATCATATAACTTTGATTTATTTTCGTGACAATTACTTTGTACTTTTCTTCAATCGATGGTATTCATAAATGTAAGAAATAAAAGAAAAGATTTATCATTATTATCACAAACGAGTTAGAAATAAATAATACGTTTCTTATAATAATTACGTTGAAAACATATATACGTTATCTATTACCAATAATTATAACAGAATATATTAACCCCCTGAAGGTATATATATATATATATGCAATACTCGATATGTTTCGTTGACAAATTACACTTGATGAACGTATACTTTGAATAAGAAACATATTTACGAACCCCTGGAAATAGGCAACACACTCGTACACACGTGTAATACGGAATGACAGTTGTAAAGGAAGCTTTAAAAAAAAATACGTCCGGTTAGTATCGCTCGTAACTGCTATTATCGATCAAATGATAAAATGTTGTGTACCTTTAGGTGCTATGTAAAAAAAGGGCTATGTAAAAAAAATACTGTTATATAATATAATAAAATAAAAAATACATTATTTATATGTATTATAGGATTACTTTTTAAAGAAATAAATGTACAATAAATGTAAAAAAATGGAATACATTTTTGCAATAACGTTTAGATTACATTACCACCATATTTTCTGTCTCGTCAAATTTATTTTGTTAATTTTGTAAAAATTGTAATAAATTGAAATGGCAAGCGTTTAAGCGCAATTAACGCAACGTTATTTTTTTTTTTTAACACTTTGCTCGATAAGTATAAGATTTTAAATGTGTTTCTTTTCTCTTTCCACACCTTAACATCTGATATCTCATTTTTTGCATGACAAATTTGTTTGCACAAGGAAATATGCTTAGTTGCGTTACTCCGACACTCTTTTTCTTCTATTATTTTTCATTTTTTTTATCCCTTTTCTTTGCCCTTTTTAGAAAATAGCAGGATTTTTATTTCAAGCATCTTTCGTCAGTAATTTTATAAGAAAAGGTAAAACAACGTCGGGAGATAAGGTAATGTATAAGTTTTATCTTTAAAATGTGAAAAAGAAAAAAAAAGGAAATCTAATAAAATTATTAATGATAATTTAAAAAAATTTATATATATGTATATATGAAGAGAAACGTTACACAAGACTGGAATATAATTCTTATAATGATATCAGTTAGAAAGAGAAAGACAAAGGTCGAGTTTGCACACGTGTCGTAAAACGTATTTCACTGATGAAAACAAAATTATTCATGATTATGAAGAGACTAACTAAAATCTGCATTAAATTCACTACCGGTAAATTTAATTACGTGATGTAATGAAGATAACGTTTAAACGATCGTTCAGTGCCACATAATATGCGGTTATCGAATAAATGGAAAATCAAACGCAAGCAATTAACCCGAACAGTATTTGTCTCTATAATTAGTATTTTATGCAATGTACTATTATATTTATATATATGTATATGTATATACACATATGTATTTATAAATATCTGGTATATAAGAAAAATAATATACATAGTTCCACGCATTTACTATGTTGTAACACAAATAATATCGATTGTAGAAGAGTAGATGTTAAAGTGTGAATATTTGATCAAATGCAATAGATTTCTTTCAGAAAAATTTCAAACGTTGTTGACAGGAGAAAGTATATACTTGCAACAAACAATCGAATTGTCGATACACAATCGAATTTAGATCGAAGTCAACGAGTATTCGCATTTCATTTTCTTTTGGAATTTGTCAACTATTCGTTAAATGACATTTCATATTTATTATCATTTTCTTCAATTTATATCAAATATATTCATAATAGGATTATCCATCTACGCGTATTATACAATTGATATTAATATTTTATTTGATATTATAGTAGCGCCTTAGCATTCGAAGTGTACGGACGTTCAGAGTGTTGATCCGCGTGTTTATAACATTATTGTTTACATTGTACGTATAACGAATAAATACGTTACCTGGTTGTTTAATTTTCAAATTTAACAAATCGGTCACCGGCTCATGGCAATAAACCCTTCGCATATCCTTG
>NW_014569576.1:80937-130526 GCF_001313835.1 Polistes canadensis
AAAAAAAAAAAAAAAAAAAAAAAAAAAATTTGATATTATATTTAATATTTAATTTCATATTTTTTAACAACGAATACTTTTGATTCTATACAGCTAGATATTTTTAATTACTCAATGAGAAAAAAAGAAAAGAAATAGTATATTTGGAAATATTTTAATTATTATTGAAAAAAAAAGATACTACGCGATTGATACGATTTTTTTCATTATCTTACAAAACCTGTGAAATACAATATTTTAATCAAATAGAATTTACTATTCAATTAAAATTCATCTTTTAAAATATAATGTTCAATCACGTCTCTCTCTCTAGAATCAGTTTATACCCTTGATGGAAACTTGAATAGCGTTTGATATCGATGAATCGCAATAGACAAACGAAACGACACTATCTTTAATATTAATATCGATTTTCAAATAATATTCTTGAATTCATACGAGCTGTAAAATATCTATGTTATCTCCATTATATATATGATTATAGTAACCTAAGAGGTACGTATATACATATATAGATACATACACGCACGTACGCAACATACGTTCAATTTTCTTTACAATATCGATGCATCTGATCCAATTTTCTTTGTTCCTTGATCCTGTATGTACAAACCTATCTCGTATAATATACTTCTAATATATATTATATATATACGTATATATTTCGATGCATAGTATATCACTATAAAAATATAAAGCATATATGAATTTATATTGTTTATCGTCCTCACACATATGTTATAAAGATAACAAAGAAACATTTATTAAACGTATTAATTAAATATATATAAAATGTTATACTAATTTGTAAGGAAAAATATAAAACTGAAAATACAATCAATTATGGGAAAAAAAATTGAGCAGCCGGACTGATTGATTGGTCAGTAACTCGAACCTAGGATCTTTTGCTTTTCCGGTCGACTGCTTCAACCCTTTGATATTTTGTATCATGTAAATCGATAAAGAAAAAAATATCCTTTATTTAAAACATCGGTCGAAAAGTGGCGACTACTACCGATTTATGTTTTCCGAAGCATTCTCATTCATTAATTTGTGCATTTGTTAAATTCTGACAAACACGTGTCAAATACAGATACTCGAACGCGATGGAAATTGAGAATTATATGCCTGTTACACTCTTTTATGATCTAACATATGGAATTGTATTTGAATTAATATAAATGTATATGCCATAAAGTGTCGAACAAAAGTATTGAAACGTAATCAATTTTCTTACAACGTTCGTGAAAATAAAAACAAATAATAAAATAATGATATAATACATAGGGGTTTGTTTGAAAAACTTATCTTTTACTATTAGCAAATAATTCCTTTTATTTCCACACTAATTTTATTTCCACGAATATGATATGTTTCAACGTAAGACCCGACGGTTCTAATTTCACTAAAAAAATTAAATAAAAAAATCTTAATTATTATAGACTAACACAAAGTGTGCGCAGGTAATATACACGTTAAAAAATGTAACCCCTTTCCAGTTTCAGTTTCTATTTGTGTTAATTAACCATATTTATTTTTCTATATTTGATTTTAACTATTTTGTTCAAGAGATACTGAAACTAGACGAGTGAAACTTTAAACGTGTGTACTACTTACGAACATACACTGTTCTTTTTACCGTAGGAACACTAGCAAGAAACCCTAACAGCAGAAAAAAAATAAATGCTCTTAATTGCACAATATTTGCTCAGTCAAAATCCATAACTGCTCACTATAATAATAATTTATTTCATTAGTTATTATAATTGAAAATACAACAATTTTTTTCCTATTTCTAAGCAAACCAACGAAATTTGCAACAGCAGAAGAAATGAATAAGTGCTCTTAATTGCACACTATTTCCTTGACTTATAATATATAAATATTGTATTCTTTGATAGTATTGTACCGTCATCGCGTTAAGTACATACTATCATCCAATGGCAGTCCCAGTGGTAACAAAAATGATGCTGGGTAAATAAAAAAGGAGACTTGTGAGTTTCTATATACTTCACCGCAAAAAAGTTGGCATAGAACCGCAACAGCAGATAAAAATGAAAAAATGAAAATATTTACCTATTGTTTATACATTATGAACGATTAACTTATTTCTTTTCACTACCTTATAGGTTGTTACTTTGGAAATCAACTTTAAATATATCCCCTGCAGGTATACCAACTTTACTTTCATTTTTTTCCAAATGTGCTTGCACCTTGAATTTGTGGTTGCGCATGTGTATAACATATCTCCCACTCATCACGTCGCTATTTCATAATTATTCAAAGTGTAATTATTATTTTCAACTAATTAACGATAAATAAAAAATATTTGATAAAATAAAGTTGAGGAAATTGTGTGCAATTAATAGCACTTATTCATTTTTTTTTGCTGCAAAGGTAAATTGCCAGCGTTCCTACGGTTTTTTTTTTTTTAATGTAACGTATTAGCTGTAACGTGTTAAGGTAGAAATCTACTATTATTATATTTACGATCAATGTTAATAGGAAGTTATTATTGCTGGTGGTCGATATAACAAGAATTTACCCATTACTGACGCTCTATATAACAGTAATCTAACATCAGTTATCCGATATATTTAAATGTATTATTTTATCCGCTAAAAGATACAATATAAAAAAATACATAATTAGTGAGTAAAAAATAGCGGCGACCTTGAAAAAATGTGTAATGAATGATCTAACGTCAAAAAAATACAAAAATAATGAAATCACAGAACACGTCGATTTTTCAATCTACGTTGGAAAATATAAGGGATGATAAGAATGATGATAAAATTCAAATAAGAAAACTTTAATAATATGTATAACAAACAAAAAGTAATGCGTTAATACGAAATACGGATAATCGAATACATGCTTTATTCTTTTACATAAAAAGAAATAAAAGAAGGAAAAATGTCAGCATGTGGTTAAGTGCTACCAGAGAAACCTTTACGTTGTCATTTCGTACTTTCCTATTATTCTGGACACCTACCACCATTCTGATTGACATACAGTGTCGTGTATAAGTACTTTTACTTTTGTTCTTTTTGTTTCTAACCGTCTAAATCGTGTTCTAATCTATTCCCTTAAAGAAATATTATATTATACTATATTAGGTACACGTAAAATTATATTATATTATATTTTTTACATCACACATATCGTTTGCATCGTCGAATAATTTAACAAGATAACTGAAATCATTTTATTGGATCGAATATTTTAGCTAAATTTACATCATTGTTTTCTCTTTAGTGTATCATCTGTTCATAATAAATTACAATTTACTCAATAAATTCATAACTTTTGCAGTAACAGGAATGTCATTAATTAACTAGATTGCTACTTATTGGGCCGGTATTTTGAAAAATAAATGAATCATTATTTGTAACAAAATATCAATACGACATCGATCCAATTCAAAAACTATTAATATACATTTTAAATAGATGATCAGTATTTCTAATAAAATTTCAATACGTATCCTATATCAATTTATTACAACAACCTTGCTTATGTTATAATCGATCATCTAATTAACATATTCCTAAAATATTATTTATACCGAACAAAACAATCTCATTCATACTGATTCTTTGTTTTGTGAAATAGTATTAAAAAAAAAAAAAAAAAAGAAACAAACACGTTGAAAAAAATTCTGACCAAATATATTGAAGCGAATTATTAGATCAATGGATTAACGGATTAATTATATTTGACCTTATCAAGATATACATAGAATAAATATCACATATAATGCATATTCTGTATGGACATAAAGCAAATATGAAAGAAAAAGAGAGAAAGAGAGAGAGAGAAAGATGGGTACCCGTACAGGGCAGTAATAAATAAACCATCCTTTTTTTATTACGTCGTTTACTACACCCACGATCATTTTCAAACGAACAACGCCAATCATCGTCTTCTCGCTCGCATCCAGACGCCAATTGAAAACAGCACCACGACGTGCTGAGTCGTTAATAACTTCAGTTCAAGACTTTTTTCAAAATTATACTTCAAGTAAACCGGTACTCAAATCGAAACGAATAAAACAATTTTTTTCTTATTGTTAATTCACGCACGTAAATCTTTATGTTTTTGTTTTTCCCAAATATTCATACTTAATAGTAGAAAATAATACAGCAATTATGTATCAAGCTCTCTTAATCATTTTTTTTTTCTTATTTATATAAAATATGAATATATTATAATTTTGTTAATCACGATCGTAATAATTTTTTCGGTTTCTGTAAAAAAAAAACAAATGTTGAAAAATTGAAATTGTCTCCTCCGTTTGTTCGGTTTTCTTCTTCTTCTTCTTCTTTATTTTGTTTTAAATAAAATACGGAAACAGAAGTGGTTTTGTCTATCGTGTATAATTTCTTTTTTCTTTTATTTTTTTTACTAGCATTTCATCGGATTATCCCTTCGTAATTAATCTATTAGTTCTTACGGTCAGTTCGTTTACGAAGTCTATTTAACGTGAATTCAATGGGTACGATCGGTACACTTTGACAAAAGAGGAAAGAAACGGGAAAAGTTTGAAGATTAACAAAGTAAGATAGGATGGAAAAGAAAAGAAAAGAAAAAAGAAAAAGAAAAAGAAAGATAATTCGTCACGTAGGATAACGTTCAAGACCGAATGTTATTATGTAGTCCTTAATTATGACCGGTACGTGACTACGAAGGTAGTCCATAATTAAATCGATTTTTTTTTCCCTCCCTAAATATCTGTCAATGAGCATGATATTTCAACGTCGAAGAACTATCGAGTATTTTTTGTCTTGCTGATATTTTTCATTAATTTAATACAAATAATATCGAAATTACTAAAAAAAAAAATACAAACGAATGAATAAAAATTACCAGAAGAAGAAGAAGAAGAAGAAAATTTTTCAAAAGTTTTTAATTTTTGTTGTTGTTGTTTTATCAAATAAATAAAAATTACGTGATTATAACGACTATTATATAATATTGTAAAAATACAAACTACTCCTCTTTATTTGGACGAGCGTAATTAGAACAATATTCGCAATTATGATTGATTACTCGAAAATGAAAAAAAAGATTTTTAAAAAGTAAAAGAAACGAAATATTGCGTATAAAAGAAAAAAAGAAAAAAGAGATATGAAACGAAACGCGGTAGCGATTTGCCATGATTACTCGTGAAAAAAAAAAAAAAAAACACAAAAAAAAAATTATTAATTCATAAATTAAAAAAAAGGTCATTTTCTCTTGATTGAGAGTCATTTTTAATTAAGACGATTCCATATTGTGTCGAGGTAAAAAGACAAAATGTTTTCAGGGACATAAAATTAGAGGTCGAGGCTACCCCATAAAATACATTTACTTCAAGTACGAGTTCGGAAATAGTTAACGAATGTGAAAAGCAGTAAACAAAATAAATATCTGAGGTTTCATGGATACTTCCGATAACAATTTTATGTTTTAAGATGTTTGTCACTTGATAATTGCATCTACAAGCGGGGATGGGTTGAATATTTTTAAACCCCAACATAAAGATAATTATCATAAATTCAATAAATTCATTAAAATGTGCGACCCACGTTTACCCAGATTTAGGATTAACCTGGTCTCTTATCGTTAACCAGTTAAATGTGTTATCCTAACGATACGCCTTCAAATGGTTTGCTTCGTTTGGTCTTTCTGATCGACACCTATCAAACGTGATTAATTGGACTCGTTAATCGTTGTCAACCAAGGATTCACATCTCTAATCTTCCTTTTTGTTTTCCCCTATTGTCTGTTTGAATAAATACTAAATGTATAATATATAATATAATATAATGATCAATATTAATATTTACGATGAGATATAGATCTTCGATATTGTTTATTTCATTTAAATAAATCAATCAATTTAATAAACCATACGATATGCGGATACACGATTGTCATCGTCGTAGTAAGTAAATAATAAATAATCAATAACAATGGGACATGTTTTTTTTTTTTTGTTAACGAGATAAATTCAATAAGTTAACGCATTGAAAGTAATAATAATATTTGTTCATTTATACGATAAATTTAAAAAGAAAAATATAAATTCATTTACACGACAAATGTATTATAATAAATAGTCGAAATTCTTTTTAACATAGTACCTAGAATTGAATAGAGAAAATCCGAAGTTATTAAAGCACATGAATATGTTGTATTTTTAATTAGTTAAATGATGCAACAACCCCTTGATAAAACTTATTCCGGTAAAAATAAATATGCTTGATTAAAAGTATCATTATTGTTTAAAATTTGTATTTTTAAACTAAAGTTATATCGAATTATAACGATTTTTTCGTTTTTGTCATATAAAAATTATTAAATTTTATTTTACCAAATTATCATATAAGTATAGTACGAAGTTTAAGTTGTTAACATTTCCGAATACTATAAATAACATCGATTTACGATTTAGCGAATTTAAAGAGATGAGAAGAAAATCCTGAGCGCTTAAAAGCGCCTGCGCGTCTATTCCAAATAAATAGAAGCGCTTTCGCTGGCGCGGTTGTTTCATTGCGTCCTCGAGAGTACTTTCTTCGTTGACATCACGGAGAGATCGAATACAAAACTAACGATAAACTAATTTGTATTCTAATATATATAGAGGGAGAGAGAGAGAGAGAGAGAGAGAGAGAGAAAGAGAGAAAAATATCGTGATCGTGTGTCGATATGTATTGATTATTTAAAAGAAAGAAAAGGGAAATATAAAAAACAAAACAAAATCAAATAATAGAACCAGAACCAGAATTTGCATATATGCAAATATTAAAATCCAACAAAAATTTGTTCAAGAGGTGAACAGGAAGAACTATTATCACGCACCAGGTGTCATAAACAACAGGAAGAAGTTCGAAAAAAAAGAAAAGAAGAAGAGAAAACATTTAAATCGATTAAATATTATTCATTTCGATAAACGATCATAAACATTCGTGATAAATCAAATTTCAACAAAAATACGAGTTTTCTGTTAAGTAATTTAACGTTGAATGAAGAATTTTTCATAGATATTACGAGAAAAATTATAGTACTAAAAGTAACTACAATGAAAAACAACGTAATTTATTTGTTGCTCATATTGATTATATTACCACATATTATCTGTGATAAATTAGATCAACGGCTAATAGTTAAAAGAAACAACAATAATCCACCATCTATAGACAATACTGATTATCCTGATTATTCAAAATACGAGTACACGGTGAGTTTATTAATTCTACAATAAATAAAACATTTACAAAACTAAGAGAAAATGATTTTCGGTATGTGTTCGATAAATTTATCAAAAAATATTATTTCTATTTTTTAAAGTTAACGAAAATCTTTTTATTTCTTTTTTATTTTATTTTTTTTTTGTTATTTATCATCGCGTTTATCGTCGAATAGAAAATAGCGTTAGGTATTTGTATTGTTCTTTTTTTCTTTAATCGATGACAGACCAAATTTATTAACCTAATTTAAACGTATACCAATCTATGATTGCTCTAATGTGATTAACTATAATTATCCATCCTGTTAAATTTATAAGCGATAACTTAATAAAAGCTCCGTACTAGTAACAATCTAGCAATTTCCGATGTTCGAATACAATTCATTACACGTTCGGTATATGTGTGTGTTTGTGTTTCTCTAAAAGCCACAAAATTTCGCGCCAACTATTTAACCGATAAATGCAACCGAATAAAATCTACATACTCTATATTCCGATTTAAAACATTTAACTTTTAATTATACGAATGAATAATTGTGTTCACGAATTTTCGATAAACAATTTGAAACGTTTCCAACATAACAGAACAAACTTTTGAATATAGTAAAAGTAGAATATTTCTAAAATAAAAAACAAAAAACTTATATGATTAAAAAAAAACAATCTTTAACGCATTACTAAATTAATACGTTTAAATCAAATTAATTATTGACAAATTTATAATACGTGTATTATTGTATATGATTTAAAAACGATATTATTAATGCGTAGTTAAATTGATAATCTAATTCGATGTAACTATTAATTTAGAGATATTTATATAACATTTTAAAGAAGAAGCGTAAGAATAGGATAATTATTAATTAAAATAGATCGATATCTTTCGTTTCTAATTTGACAAAAAGTTGCTTGAACCTTTATAAAAACAGAGAGAGAGAGAGAGAAATAGAGAGAAACTAATTAATAAATATAAACAAATCAATTAAATAATTTTGAAGAATGAGAAAAAGAATGAGTATAAAGTTTTCTAGAGAAATTAAATTAAAACGTTAATAAACAAATTTAGCCAAAAACTATGCACACACACACATTAATATATTATTTAAATATTATTTTTTATTAATATACACATATCTACATATTAAACTGAGAGGATGAAGATGATCATTAATTACCAAAACGTAAATAGAATTGCAATAGGTCTGAAAAAAAAACCAAGGTAAACGGAAATAGCATTTCTCATTAAAATCGATTAACTACTCAATGAAAACAATAGATAAATATATTGATAGAACGCGTTTCCGTATATATATTTATAGTTTTAATATTTTATATTTTTTTCTCTTCTATATCTTTGGTATTAATTGTTATTAGAATGATCTTATTATACTGCTTGACTACTTGCGATGCTCAAGTTTTATTATAATGATCATTATTATTATTATTATTAATCATTTATTATCTTTTTAGATCTCGTTACATTCCCTCCTTTAGTTCTTGAAAATTTTTATCTTAAGTATCTCATATGTCTACGCATCTCACCCTCTCTCTCTCTCTCTTTCTCTTTCTCTGTCTCCCACTTTTTCTCACACTCTTTCCAAATCATGGAGATAAATAGAAAGAACACAATTACGCTAGCTAATTTCTTCGTTCATCTTTGCTAGGAAAACGACGACGATGATAAGAAAACTGAGCTAAGCTTAGCCTAGTTAGCGTACGCCAGCTCGCAGTAATTGCATTAAGGAAAATTCAATTCTATCATATTGTTGTTATCCTATAGTAATATCTGTTTACACGATACATCTATCTTACTCCTTAGCTTCGTTTTTTTTTATATCTTTTTATTTCTTTTTTTTTTTTTATTAATTTTTTATCTTCTCTCAAATAACAACAACAATAACAACAAGCAGTCTACAACGTTTGCTTTGCTTTGCTTTGCTTCTCTACTTTTTTTCACCCTCTACACTTCGTCTGTTTATCTTTCTCGGTATATTTGATCGTCGTGTAAGAAAAAATAATAAATAATAAGATTTCGTGTGTATTTTATATTTTTTTAATTTTTTTTTAATTGAAAAAAATCTGACCATTTTCTCAAGACCTGATTATTAAACAGATATGTTATTTATTAGATTTAGTTTCTTTTTTTTTTTTTTTTTTTAAAATTTTTAAAAATATATATATATATATTGTGACAATACGTTTATTATAGATACTGACTATCTATCCATTTATTATATACTACTGAAAAATTAAGATTTATATTAAACAAAATACGTGTTAATTTTATCTACATCTTTGTAATAATCTTGTCGAACGAGACTCGACATACATTTTGTCGATCACGAGTCGATATAAATATTTGTTATAAATTTGCATAAATATTTATCGATCTAAAACGTATACTTCTTCCACAGTCCAGTATGAATTTTGAAAATTTCCAAATTTTGATTGATCGTTTGATTAAAGTAAAAATATGACGATGAACAAATACAATGTAACTAAGGCAATGTAACTATGTATTACATATTACTGTGTAACCTCTATTTCATTTTCTCTCGTCACGTTTACCGAACTTAGGAAGTCTGACACGCGACAACTTTACTCGACTACTTACTAAACACGTTCGCTCAATTGTCTATCTATGTATATAACTATATCTATATGCATATATAATGTCGCTTTTCCTTTTCTCTTATCAACATTATAAACGAGAAACCCCGACTTGATGATATTCTAGGAAAACGAGATAGTTTTGTCATTATTTTCTACTTTATTTTAAGTACACGCGAACATACATAAACAAAAATGGTATGAATAATAAGATTTTTCATCTTTGAAAAAATATCTCCGAACGTTATAACGATCATCAGATACGTTTGCGAAATTCATTTGAATCGACAGAAAATTTATTTCAAATTATTATTAAAAAAAAAAAGAAAAAATATCAGAATCTAACTAGATTAATATGATTTTATGAGAAAAAAAAAAATAATAGAAACATAAATTTACGTTGTTTCAAAAGAACTTTTTAAATAAAATGCGATAAGGATAAAAGTACAATTTCTTTTTAATTAGTTAGACAATTATTATTGTCGACTATTTATTGGGTCACTATTTTCACGAAAAAATTTAATATCGGTATCATTTTTTTATTTGTTTTATAATAAAACATTAGTATGTAATAGAAGTTGTCAGTATTACACCAATTAATAGAAAAACTGTCAGTACTTAAATGAAATATCGGTACCTACCCTGTATCATCTAGAAACTTGAAGCAACCCCAAACCCCTATCATAAATACCAACTATCTATTTACAACGGACAAATTATTATTTACATTAAACAACATTTTTGAAACGTTCACGCACATATATATATATATAACGATAAGTAAATTATTTAACAAAATACTAGATCCCCAAAATGTTGACTTTAAAAATATTAAGTGATTATTGTTTGCATATGACGTTATTACATTTATCCCAGTGCTTTTTTATTTCCTTTTCTTTTATAATTAATAAATATATTTATATAATCGGATCTCTCGTTAACTCGAATTGCTATCAGAAAAACGTAAAAACGTAGATACGTTGGTGATAAAATTTGTCGAACAATTTCATTCGACAAATTTGAAACATAGCGGAAGAGAAGGAACGCAATATTGAATTGTCGATTAAAGCATAACACCAGGAGAGAAGAGACTAATTAATCGGGGTCATTTCACGCTTGGACGTGGTAGCAATCTTTTTAGACTTTCGTTGTTTGCGTGGAAAGACGAGAAGTAACGTTCTACGATTCGTCTTCGTTAAAAGGACTACCGTAACCATAATAGGCCTGGGCTTGAAAAATCCTAGATAATAATTAAAACTTGAAACTTTGATAAATTATTTGTTTTGTTTTATTCTTTTTTTTTTTTCTTTTTTTTTTTTTCAATTCTCCGAAACGTGGGTTATATTTTTTTTTTATAATATTACTCTGTTATAATAAATTATTATTAAAATATAATTATATTATAACAGTAAATGACTCAACATTATTTTTACGTGAATTATTCGAAATAGAAATGTTTTAATTGAAAATTATGGAATTTACTTGCTGGATATTTCGTCTTACCTATTGTACTCTAAGAATGATTACACTCCGTATTAGGATTGTAATTAGTAAATATAATCCTTTATGCCAATAGGGCAAATACCTTTAATATGAAGTTACTTTAAGCAAGAATGGGACGAAGTGAGTATATTCAACCAATTTCCGTTGATTCCGAAACAACCGTTTCAACCAATTATCAAAATTCCTCCCAAAAGTCAATTTCTAATCTCCGTATTAGACATACATTGATAATATTGAACATATAATCAACATGGTTTCGGGCATTGAAATCTCTGATAGGAAAAGCATATCGACTCTGTCGCGAAAAAAAAAAAAAATAAGAAATCTCAATGTTCTTTAAGGGGGATCATGCTCGATTAGAATTTTGAATACATCGATTTTTTTTTCTTCTTCTTCTTTTTTCACCACTTGATTGAACATAATCCCTTAACGATTCATCATATTATCGATATTTTTAAACGAAATACGGTAGCCAAGAACGAAAATAGTTAAGAAATTTAATTAATCGATACCTGCCATGTGCATAACGAATGATTCCTCGTTGGAAGGTAAAGATATCAAATTATACTATACTTAGACGATCGTCTGGTCCACAAATACTTGAAAATAATTTAATGGATATATTTATTCCAAAATTTGCAGATTAATCAAAATCTCATTTTCTTATCCCTATTACGGGATTGAATCCCCATTGTTCTAATTACCAGGTTGAACCAAAAGTTCTTAATTTGTTTTTTTTCGAATTGTAAAAGAAAACTTTGTTTCCGTAGTTTTACTATTACAAAAATTGTAATTAGAATAAAATGAATAATTAACTAAAGGAAATCTATATCAAAATACTTATATAATTTGGATTTATCGTCTTCGTCAAAAAAGAGAGGGGTGGAAAAAAAAAAGGAAAAATTTTGTTATCAAGATGATCGATCGAATGCTTTCTTTTTTACTTCTTGTTAGTTACTTTTCGGGCTAATAAAAACATGATACCCTATATAAATTGAAAGAAAGCACGTCGCAGTGTACATCATAAGAAAACGCTTTAATCATCGTTAAGGAACCTTAGCATCAAACGGAAGTATTTACGCGTTTTGCGAGGGTAGTTCATTCGAAATGGCGTGGAAGCTTCTTAAGTTAAATGAAATAATTCTGATCGTAAGCCAATTTTAATCTTTGATCAATATCAAGACGATAATAAAGATTTTTATTATTCTCTTTAAAAAAAGAAAAAAAAATGTCCTATTTTTACCTCTCATAGCATACTTATTTTCTTTTTCCTTTTTCTTTATTTTTATAATTATGCTTACATATAATTAAATATGTTCCTAATTATGACAATTTTTGTTCTAATACGCTTATCATAATTACGTGTACTCATAATTAAAATTATTATACATTATGACAGCAATCGAAACTAAATCTTTAAAAAATTCTTTTGACAATACTTCGATAAAGATTAATTATGATTATTAATTTTTTCTAATTCTAAATCCAATCTGCATGTCAATGCTAACATTTTAAATTTAACGATTTGATTTTTATTTACTCTTTTTTTATTTAAGAATTTTTAACAGGATGATAAATAACGAGAATGCCGAATTTAATTTATCGTCGATTTATCCTATTACTTTTTATTCAACTAGGTAATCCACTTGTAAGTGTATTTCTTTTTTAAAATAATGATTTTTACGACCACGAGAAGTTTGTGAACACTTATCGGTGAGAAAAAATAAATCTTCCAAGTTTGACGCAGTGCAGTTTTCTCTTTTTCTTAAAGCTACTTCTTCTTAATATTGATCTTCTTCTTTTTTAACCAAAAAATAAAAAGATTAAAAACAAATATCTTTCTTGACAAAAATAATTACGTGTCAATATCGAATTGCATTTTTTTTTTTATCTTATTATTATATAAACTGATATTTTATTATAAATATTGGCTAAGTAATTATATATTTAAAATACTATTTTAAAATAATTGAAAAATACATACTTGATAAATACCAGACACACACATACATATATTCTTATTATTAATATTTTACTTATAATCTATTCATATTTTTATTTCAAATTTTAAAATGTTATCATTGAAATTACTGACTTCGTCGAGATAACGATTAAATTATAACACCCGACATTTTACTTCTTACCTTCTATTTCCGAAGAAAGAAACTACATTACTCATCCTCAGTTTCTTCTCTTACCTTTCTGATCCTTTTTCTCTCTCTCCTTCGTTCTTTTTCTCTTTCCATTTTCTATTTTTGTTACCCTAGTTCATATATGAAATTTGAGGTTAAAATCGATACGGCTTTCATAATTCTTGATTTACTTATTTATTGATTTGAAATCCATCGGTCGAGGAGGGATGAAAAGAAAGTAATTTCATTCGTTGATAATTCTAGAAGGTCAAAAAGTATACACATTGACCCCTCTTTTTTCGTTTTTTTTTTTTTTTATTACAAAATTTATCGTCGAGGAAGAAAACGTATTACTACTTTTCGAGCCTCTGTTGTAAATTTTTAAAGTGACCGTCATTCATTTTTAAATTATTTTCTCCTTCTGTACCTTTTTAAATAATAGTATTTTATTCATTGAAAAAATTCCAAGTAGATAATTTCAAATGATCAGATAAAGTTATGCAAAAAGGAACTAGTGATTCTTAACATAACAAAAAAATTAGTTTAAACACGGTACAGTATTCGTAATTTGATGATCCTTATTTTGTACCAAATTATTAATCTATGTAATTATTAAAACTAACGAATAATTTTTTCATTTTATATATAAATATCTACAAATATTTGCATGTATACGTTTTCATTGATTTTTGTATTTATTTAAACAATATATAAAAATACGAAGAAAATTAATATCGCGATATGTTATCGCTAGCGAATCTGAAAGCCAATTAATTAATCCAATATTCTGAATCTAGTCCCACTTAATTACCAAGTTTTACACCTTAACAAATAGGCACATATACATAGACGCACACTTTTAAGTAAATAAATTTTCCTTAGACTAAGAATCATCTTTCAAATTACGTTGAATATACAGCGACATTGAAAAACTATTTTGATCCTTTGGAAAGATAAAAATTTAATTACCGAATCATACAAAAAATATATTTTTTGAGCTTGTTTAAGAAAAAATAGGACTACTTTCTTATTAAACATTTTTTGTCTTTATTTTTTTTTTTTTTACCTCCCCGTTGAATTCTAATGAAAATTGATTATTCATTATCAACCCAACTTTCTACAAACAATTTCAAATAGTAACAAATTTGTCAAAAAGACAAATAAAAAACACTCGAACAATTTGTTTCATTTCGAAAATAACATAATTAAAAGAGATAGAGAGAAGAAAAAATGAAGGAAAGTTATAGACTCCTTTTCATTGAACAAAAATGGTAGTTGCCATTACAGAGTCTACGTACATACGTGTATATTCATTTCGAACGTCAGTAAATGTAAGCATACATGCAAACGTTATAAACGCTGATAACAAAGAACCGGATTATATGATGTCGAAATAGAATGGAGTATTATGGGTGAAATTAATTTTTTTACGTATACGAACACATGTTCGCTTATTGTTTTCGTTCCATCAAACGAAAGAATTAATCTTCCTAAGGGGAACGATATTATCCTTTTTTTCTTTTCTAGATCGTTTCCGTAGAAGTACTTACTTGCATATTTATTAAGAAGAAAAAAAAAAAGATTATTTTACGTTTATATAGAAACGTTCAAAAGAAAATTAATATTTCTTTAAATTTAAGGCACAAATAGATATATGTATACGCATAAAAGATAAGAAATATTTTCTTTTGTTTTAATTTTTTATTTTTATCATTTCCTTGCCGATATTGTGAAACTAAATGGAAAATAATTATCATAGTAAATCCGTGACATTTTCTAAATGTTTCAGGAATGGAATTACTGAAATCAGGCCTATTATTGAAACAACACATGTAGCTACGATTGCAATCAAACAGCTTCAATCCATACAGTAGTTCATTTCCATCCTTATATTTCTCAATTTGCAATATATATTGAACGATATTCTTCTCTTTCTCTTCATCATTCTTCCCTCTTTACCATCTTCCTCTCTGTCTATATTTTCTCTCCTTCTCTCTCGTTAAAACGTTTCATTATACATTCCCATTCAAAAGCCAATAACAATTTGCAATGATAACGTTGGAAAAACAATTTTTATATATATATTTTTTTTTATTTTAATACATTTTTCTTTTATTCAACGACATTTCTTTTTGAAGCAAACATTTTCATTTTTAAGAATACTATTAAGAATGGAAATGGAAATTAAAATAAATCGTAATTACGAACTTTTGAAAAAAAATGTACAGACACGACATATGCATGATCGTTCAATAATATGTCTACGAGATTTCATTTACCTAGCAAATAATAACGTATTTATGTGAGTACGTATTTACGTTTAATTTATACGAAAATTAAAAAAAAAATAAAATAAAATATGTCGGTTTTCCAATTGTTTCCCTTTTCCCAACTAATATTCCGGAATTTCGATATCTCGTTAAAATTAATCTGAATAACTGTGAGCCCTGCGTATTGAATTATCTTCACCTACTCGAAACTTAATTTTACAAAACTATGCTTTACAGCATGTAGCTTTAATACGTATACAATCAATTTGATACGATCGAATATTATTGTACAAGTAACATAAATTACATGCATGATATTCTCTCTATATATACATTAAATAATATCAACCCTATATTAAATGAAATATTGATATTGTTTATTTATATATTATTTTCTTCTATTCATTTTTCATCTCGTTAAATTTGTTATCATTCTCCTTTCAAATCGTACGCTTTATTATTACCAAGTAGCGTGAACTTTCATATTTCTGAATATTTCCCGCAAAAAGAGATGCGAAAAGCCGAGCGCATCCGAGCAAAGACGAAAAAAAACGATTGACGAACTTTAAAAATTTAACCCGAACATCAGGCGGTATTTTTAAATGCAATCGATTCAAATTCAATTAAAAAACGTTTAAATTTCTTCCTTTTCCTTCGCCCTTTGCATTTTACAAATCTAATCTTATTCCACGGAGATGTTAAAAAAGACAATAAAAGTTTATCGTTTGACACGTACCTTTGGGAAATCGATCGAATAAATAAAAACAGGAATAAAAGTTGCAAGATTGCAAGAAATCGTCATCTCTCTCTTTCCTCTTCTTTTCTTTCATCATCTTCTTTTTCTTTCGTTTCTTGATTTGATGTTTACATCCAACACATATTTGCCAACCCGGAAATATCTGTTTGTAGTTTCAGTTTTCATTCGTGAAAGGGTACAATTGTGAATTGTAATAACATCCGCCTACTTTATTTGGAATAAGAAATATTAAAACTATAAGATTTTCTTTTGTCCTTTACTTTTACATTACGTTTGATTTGTGATTTTAATATAATACTTATTCCATTCAAAGTATATTTTAATCATCTCGAGTTCAAAAACATTGTCGCCATTTTACTTTTGAAATATACGTCAATCAAATACAAATTTACACAAGGGAACCGATTCGGCATCGAGTCTTTATAAATAATTATAAAAATAGATACACACGTGGAAACTTAAATCTTTTTATAAAAAGAAAAAGAAAGAATCTACTTTATCTGTGTATGGATAATTTTAGATCGCGCATAGATAAATGAAGCATGATAGATAATTGGATTCAGATAAGGACCAACAAGTTTAGAAATCGCTTCGAGCAATGATATCACTAATCTAATTGACCGACTCATTGTCGCTTCATTGACCAATCAACGTGTTCTACTTCGTATATAACATTTTTTTTATCTTGATACTCTTCTAATACATATTATCAAATAATTAATAAATACTGATAATATTCGAACAAAAGATGATATCGGTATGTGACAGGAGGAAATGTCGCACGAAATATATATGAATAATGAATTTCTTTAATTAAACGGCACTATCCTTCATTGGAACTGATCGATCTGATTGACTTTTCAAAATGCAATCACTGTTATCTCAATTAATTAATCGCGGCCAATTAAGAAGCAATTAAAAATGATTATTTCTAACCTTTTACTCGTTATCGATACATTTTGGAAATCCATAACAATGGCAACGACATATCAAAATTATCGATTATTCGTGTGACGATATTCTGTATAAAAAATTCAATCAAAATCGCTTATGCGTATTTACTACGCAAGTCAAAAATTCAAATATTTAATATATTTATAAAAGTGTAACATGTATATATACAGGGGGTCCCACATAAATCTAGTCACGATTTTTCAAGTACTTGCGATAACCTGACAAAAAAATTCTTTCAACAAAAGTTGATCTGTTTTTGATTGACTATACATTGCAATAAAAAAAAAGTTCGAAAACAATTATTTTTTTAATGTTTTTTTAAGGCTACCTTTATTTTTTTAAATAGCACTTACTATTTTTGACTTTACAATATTATAGCCCATATTAATACGAATTCAACGATATAGTATACTATGGGCCTTTGGATGATCTTGAAAGCAAAGAAATTAAAATTTCAACAACAAATTATTTTGCTTGTCGCCGGCGAACGAAAGACACAAGTGTTTTTAAAAACAAACAACTTAATTATGTGTGTAATTTATTGTTACTTAAACAAAACTCAAACAATACCATAGTGCTGTTTCCAGCCATACTTGTTTACACTTAATAAATCAAAATGATTATACTTATTTGGCAATCATAAATCATATTAAATTCTTTACTCTAATGCTCTTTTTTAACTCATATTTGTTAACAGGTTGTACCAAAACGTGCAGCTTTATTATTTGACCAATTAATGATAGCTTTACAAAAAGTCGTAGATAATCAAGGAAGACAAAATATTGGAAATAGTAAATCTTTACCAAGAGCTGTACCACTTCAAGTGGGCAACTCACAAATAGAATCATCTGATGAACAAATGGTGATGAAAAAAACTATATTTAAAATATATTTTATGATTATTGCTAGACTTGATTCAAAATATAAATTATAATAATCAATGATAATCTAATCAATGTAAATACATATTAACAGAAATGCTTTTTCATTCTCTTATTAGTGGGACATTACAAAAAATTCAATCTGATTGATTACTTCCTTTTATTACAGATGGATTTAAAACGACGAGGACAAGCTAAAAGTCGCGTCTATTGGCGATGCTATTTTAACGCTGTAACGTGCTTCAAGAAGAAGTGATAACAATACTTTGAATCATGCCAAGTTTTTTAATGGATTTATCAATTGCTAAACAAAGTTCTTATTATAATTATTCCTATGCTTCAACTGATAAAAAGTTTTTTGTTTTAAATAGTCGAAGAATTCAGTTTGTTTCTTCTTCTTCTTCACATATTTTGTGATTTAAAGAAATCGATTAAAAAACATAAAGGTCATCATTAATATTCCAAATTGAATATATCCAATCAAACAAATTAACTAAATCCAAATCAATTTATTTTGACAATCATGATTAATTTATTTATTATTGTCGTATTAACTCTAAGCATTCCCAATTTTCAATTTTTTTGTTAACTTCTAATCACCGGTCAATAGCTTTCATGGCTGATGTTGCATTGAAATAAACAGTAACAGTTATAAGGTCTAACAAATACGATTTTTTATCGATCAAAAATTACAATAAATATTTCTCATCTCGTCTATGCTCTCGAGTTCCTCGACAAGATGAAGAAATATTTTTATTGATAAACTTTACGAGACTCGTCTATTGCATTTTACAATCTTAAATTTCAAACAACAGTCTTCTCTTCAAGGTAAGATCGAAAATGAACGCGCGTAATAAACTTCTACGAGATAAATAATTTTAATAGGAAAAAAACGAAATCTGTACCTTTTTATAAAAATATTGATATGTTAAAAATTAATTGACGAAAGGTAAGCTAGTAAAACTTAATTTTCATATTTCCCTATCATGATCATCTCAAAAATTATTTAGATTTGTATCCAATAGTTTTACCTTAATTTGAACAAGCCATCTGTATTCCAGATTAGTAGTCAATAAGTTTAATAATAATATTTGCGATATTATTTCATAGATTAATAATTATAAAGCGATACGGTATCAAATAAAGTTATTATTTACATAATTTTTGTATCTATTTGTTCAAAAGGGTTTGGTCTTGATTTCGTATCGTATATAAAATATTGCCAATATTAATAACCTAAATATATGTAGGATTGTCCCATAGTAACAATATTTCATTTAAATACTATTTTAAGCATCAACATTCGAGTTTGCTACTTTGGAAAATCTTTCAAAGCATATTATTAACTCACAATGTTTCGTATGAGGGAACATATCCACAGGAACAGCTTTTATCGGTACAAAAGGTTTTCCAGCAAATAGTTTCGATCTTGGTCTTGAGAGATCCAACAAATTTTTCATAGCAGCTTGAGGGTCACAAGATATATAAATTAATCTATTCAAATTATTAGTCCTACGTAACATTAATAATGTTTTTTGATCTAAAAATAAATATGTATGAAGTTATTTAGTTATTATTCTATATATCTGCATATTTATATTTACTTACGTATACCAGCTCTTGGTGGATCCAGCACAGCTACGATACGAGATTTTGTTGCCCTTTGCACGATAGGAAGTAGAATATCTTCTGCTTTACCAACAAAAAAATCACTATTGGTAACACCATTTTGAAGAGCATTTTGTTTTGCGTCTTTAATAGCATCAGGTACAACTTCTACACCCAACACTTCACCGCAATGCTGCAGAAATAAGAATTAAATAAGTAAAGAGCGAAACTTGTTGCGTTTTATTATCTACACAATATATAGGCATACCTTTGAGAAAGATAAACCTATAGTTCCAGTACCACTACAAATATCTAGTACTGTAGTATCATTAGTTGGTTCTGCCATATCGATGATTGCTTTATATAAAACTTCAGCACCTAATGTATTTACTTGGAAAAAGGCTTGTGGTGATATACGAAATTTCTTATCTAACAAAATTTCTTCTATATACTCGGCTCCACTTATATGCTGTATAGTATTTCCAGATTCACTACCAGCACTTCTAAAAGATATAAATAAAAAAATTAGAGAATAACGATCATAATTTCTCATTTAATAGAAACCTACTTTTTTCTCATTGTTTGAAAATAAAGTGATGTAACATTTATACTGGATCCTTTTCCAACCTCAAAAAATTCTTTCAGCATTTTCTGTAATTCTTGTAGCTTTTCATCGCTTAAATCTTGGGGATTTATTCCTACTATTAACATTAATTGATTGAGACGACTAGTTCTAGCAGTAACTTGTCTCCAATACCCACTGTTATCTACTGGATTAAAAGGTTCTAAACCAGAAATTTGTACAAATTCTTCTAAAATCTACAGTATAAATAAATTGAAATTATTTTACTTATCAAATAATTTAATTATAATATTTCAATATGCGAAATAAAAAATATTACCTTTACAGCAGTTTTCATACTTGTAGGAATGTGACAGAGATTATCGATAGGACCTACTGCTGTACAACCAGCAGCATAACTAGACAGTCTAAATCCAATTATAACTTTATCACCTTTTATATTCTTACCTGCAATATAATTAAAATATTCAATCATAATTTACTTATGATAATATATCATATCCTTAAAAAAACACTTAATGATATGTAATGTCATTCATTTACCAATTGTAAATTCACATTTGTTTCTATAAGCTTCTGTACTTTCAGTGTGTAGTATAGGCTTTAATTCACAAGGCAAACCTTCATGCAGTTTCTTTTGCGAACTAAGCCACTTTGACAGATCTTGGCAACAATTCTGTTTAGTGTAGTTGTCAAGCATTTGCTGACCGAGTTTTATTAATACGGACCTCATTTCTCCTTGCTTGAATTCGAGCTGAAATATTAAAACAGTATTTCAATATTTATATGTTATATAGAACATTTCTTGATAGTCTTTTAAACAAATTTATAATATCGCCTTACTTGATCCGGATAAGACATATTCCATAGAGGAGTAGTTGTTAATTTAACTCTATCCATAGCGGACATGCTCGAATCAATGTCAGTTTTTAATTTCTTATTAATCTTATTCTCTTCTTCTAATTTTCGTTTTATAAAAGGATCTGGAGCGGGTTTAGCGATCTAAATAACAAGATGAAAATCAATATTTGAAAGAGAATCAAATTTTTAAAAGTTGTCTATATAAAAAAGAAAAATAATAATACCTGAGCAGTAAGCTTGCAATTTTTCCATAAAATTCCATTTAAAGTAGATATAGCTTGTGTACGACATTCTTCGCTTCTGAAACAAACATAAAGCCATCCGTTGGGACGTTTCGGTGACTTTACTTTGCAAGGTTTTAAATCAAGCTTCTCGTTCAACAATTTTTTAAATTCTCCAATTCCATAATATTTAGGTAGTCCACGTACTTCAACTTTAAACTTTTCTGATGTGAAATTTTCTCTTTCAAGATATGCGTAAGGATTATTTTCATTTTTCTCTTTAATATCTTCTACTGGAGCTTGCTTAGTTTCAGAATCTGTCATTGTTATTAAATGAAATGACTATCAAGTACTAAATATCATATAACACGTTTTGATCATGAGTCAATTCATGAATTTGATAGTTATTATATAGATTCTGCTGTTTTAAAATTTTCTTTCATTTAATTTTTATATACTCAGTAAATTCTTTTTATCTGTTATTTACAAATTCTTCAAATTAATGATTTAAAATGAAATAACCATGCCACATTCTTCAAAAAATTATTCTTTGGACGAAAAAACGAATACTTTAAACCACACAGGTTAAACCGCATTACCGAAATATACAAGTTACATATGTTTCAAGATCACTGTACTTTGTAATGTAATTAGCGCCATCTACTATATTAAAGATCAATTTTATCCTTTTTCAGAGAACAATCGTCACGTCGATAATATTACTCAGTCAATAATATTAAAACATAGGTTGCTTCTATCAAGGAAAACAGAAGTACATAAAAGCTCATAAGTCCCCATTTTTATCTAATCAGATATTTTATCATTTGTATGTAATTATTTAACCACTCCTGTGCAGTGGTGTCTTCGTGAATCAAATTTTCCTGTAATATAAGTAAAGTGCATTAGTACATTAAAATAATTGTCAATTATTCGATGCAAGTGTCTATTGTTGTCTAAAAGTTTGGAAAATATGATCTATGTACCGTCTTCTTCGAAATCCACCTTCAGACTGGCACGTTATCCTCTATCAAAGTTCTTTTATTAGATGTTGTTTATATGACTTTCCGAACGTTGCATATGTATATAAAGAGAATAATGCACTTAATTAATAAAATCTATTATTATAACATTTTGATTTTA
This sequence comes from Polistes canadensis, assembly GCF_001313835.1. Taxonomy (NCBI): domain Eukaryota; kingdom Metazoa; phylum Arthropoda; class Insecta; order Hymenoptera; family Vespidae; genus Polistes; species Polistes canadensis. Next base: position 103,692 of record NW_014569576.1, read on the forward strand.
GTATTTTACCCTTGCATTCATCATTGCGCAGGAGCGGTTAAATAATTACATGAAAATGATAAAAATACTAAAATCAGAGCGTTAAAATCTTGAATTTTATTTATTAGATGCATTATTCCCTTTATACACATGCGCAACGTTCGGAAAGTCATATAAACAACATTTAATAAAAGTAATTTTATAGAGGACAATGACTCAGTTCAACGGTGGATTTCGAAGGGGACGGTACATAAATCATATATTCCGAGCTTTTAAACAACAATAGACATTTCTATCGATTAATTAACAATTATTTTAATACTCTAATACACTCTGCTTATATTTTTGATTCTTTAAATTAAAATAAGCTGATTCTAATATATATATTGTTTTATTTCATGTCGTTTCATAAAATTTTATCATTAACATCGCCTAACAAATTGCATTTAAAAAAAAGAATTGTTAACATATAGATATCTTACGTGTCTTTTTCTTTTTGCAAGCAGTTTTTGATCAGCATCACCATTTTACTGGAAGACTTACAGCCGATAAAAATTCTAATCTTAAACTAGTTACACTTGTTTCTTTCACGAGTTCTTCTGTGTGCATTGATTCTTCTATCTACGATGTTTCCTTTTCAGAAAATTTGTCCTGTCAAAGAGATCACTCCTTTGAAAATTCGAACGAAGCATGAAAAAAAGAATATTGTTACATAATTGTTTAAAAAAAGAGTACATATTTTGAAAATGTTTTATAATAAATAGTTAGATATTATTTGCGATGAAATTATTTTAAACCATTAATAATATAAACATTATTTTTAAATATACAAAACAAAAAGTATCACTAATATCGAACTTCAACAGGAAACTGCATAAGTAATCAAAATGTTTTGGTTTAAATTTTCTTCAAATTTAAAGTTTCCAATTCTAAAAATAGCAGAAATACAAATTATTTTATATTTAAAATCTATTCACTTATACTTTAACTTAGAAAAGAAAAAGTAACATACATAAGTTCTATTCTTAAACAAATTCATTCAATCGAATTAAATTGTTTAAATAATATATTTACAAATGTCCACGTTATTCATTTAATAATACATTATTATACTGCATGGTATTTATATATCGTTTGGTTTGATGAATGTAGATTCATTTTGATCGTCAGCAGATACTTTATCTGTTTGAAAGATTAAAGTGAAATCTCTAAAGATGGAAATATTAATCGTTAGTTATAATATATGCAATGAAATTTTGAAAATATAATATTCATTTAAAAATTTGTATAAATCTACCTTTTTAATGCATTAGACTTATTATTATCTACGTTTGTATTAACAGATGTGAGGACATCATTGTTGTAATTAGAAAATGCTGAATTATCTATACAAATCTCTTTTTTTTGGGAATGAAAATTAATAGTATTTACTTCTATTTGATTTTTATTTTCCATGTCTTCTTTAAAGCGTTTTATTGCATTCTTGCTTTCTTCAATAAATTTATATTTCCTTTTTTTTGCTCTATATAGTTTTTTTAATTCGTACTTAGCTTGTAAACATCTGTTGTTAGGAAAAAGATGTATATTATTTTGTAAAAAACATAATATCAATACTTTGTTTGTATGTACAATGCTATTACTTTAAAGGACTAATATTAATTTTGCTCTTTAAAGTTTCAAAAAAATGTGTATCGTCTTCATCATTATTCACTTTGTTTTCTTCTCTCACCAGTTGTATTAAAGATTTATGAGAAAAATTTTGTCGAGTAATGGCAGAAGAACATATGATTCCTAATGAAAATAATATATAAGTTTATTTCCAATAAAAATATGAAGAATAATTATATACATTATTAACATTAATATTTAGAATATAAATACTTGAATAAATGGAATTTAATTTTTCTGGATCCATAGTAGAAGTAACTCAATCAAACTAAACGCATATAAATTTTACAGAAATTAAAATAGTTCTGGAAACATCTTAATTATTGAATCCTATTGTATTCAAAAATATAACACTAAAATAAATATATATGCGTTGCTATAAAGTATAATTATTCGAAACTGAACTCAAAAAACATTTGAAAGAAAATATGCAAAAGCAAGATGCGCAAAAGCAAGATACGCATAAGTAAGATGCGCAGAAGTAAAATCCGCAGAGCCAATACGTGCGGAAATATCTGTGTATGGTTAGTTATGCTTAATTCACACGTTTTAGCATCAAGAATAAATATTAATAATCCACTCGATAAACAAATGCATAAATAAATATAGATAATCTGTATAATTGATAAATATTAGTTATTACAAATAATTGTTACGAAAAAAAAACAGCAGGGTGTATTAATATTTACGATCATTCTATTAAAACAAATTAGAGGTTAGTCGGTATACGTATGTATGTAAATTCACGTTAGATTTCATCATATAAACTCATAACCTCTTCAATGCTGTATATTTGATATCTTAAGAGTACAGAAAGGGTATAATAAAATAGTGAAGAAGGAACAAATAAAAGAATGCGGTGTGTTATGACGATTAAGAATAAATTATTACCGGTATTTCGTCATAATGCGACGATTTGTCGATCGTTTTACAGAAATCATCATTTAGAAATTCGCAATGTATTACCGGTTTATATTAAACCACAATTTCCTCGAATAGAACTTCCTAATCAAAGCCTTGGAATATTGAGTCGAAATATTAGAAATCGTAGAGAATGCACAGCTATTTTATCTGTCAGATTATTTTCATCTAAGAAACCAGATAAACTTCCTCCAAAGTACGTACATTTCTTTTTGCATTCATAACACTTTCAAAATGAATGAAACCGCAAAGACCTCATTAATATATTGTTATTATTTTAGTGAAAATGATGCAGAGCAATCAGAAGACTATTCAGCCACTTTACCTGCTACGGTGGTTGTACCAGAAGTATGGCCTCATGTACCGGTTATTGCCATCAGTAGAAATCCTGTTTTTCCTAGATTTATTAAGCTTATAGAACTTTCTAATCCTATTCTTATTGATTTAATACGTAGAAAGGTTAAATTAAATCAGCCTTATGTTGGAATATTTTTGAAGAAGAATGAAGAGTAACTATTGTTCTAACAATAATTTATCATGTCATCAATTAAATGTGTGATCATTTATTATTATTTTTACATAGAAACGAATCAGAGATAGTACAAAATCTTGATGATATTTATTCTGTTGGTACATTTGCCCAAATTCACGAAGTACAAGATTTAGGAAATCGTTTAAGACTTGTAATAATGGCGCATAGAAGAATTAAGATTGTTGGGCAAATATTGGAAGATGTTGCTGCGGTACAACCAGTGCATGGTAAAAAAATTAATATTATACATATATTTAAATAATAGTATTTATTCATAAGATCAAGTTCAAATATAGAATATATTTTATATATTCTACACATATTATATATCAAATATATAATAACACAAGAGTCAATAAGACTAATTAGCTTATGTATTTTCTAACACTTTATTTATTTTTATTTACAATGATTTACCCACATATATTTTCAATAATTTCGAAAATTTGTTGTACTTAAAGTACTATCATAAATAATAATTTTAAACAACTGTTGTGAGAATAATTGGCTTGCGCAAAATATATATTTTAATTTTCTTTTCTTTCTTTTCTTTATGGCAAAATTATCATTTATACGGGAAGAATAATTTCTTTTTTATTGCAAATATAAATCTGCCTATTTTATGCAGAGATGAAACTGACGTTTCCACTATTAAATACAACAATTAACGTCCCTGTAGACGATACAATGACTGCTGGTAAAGTGAGCCGTAGATCTGCACAACGCAATAAACAGTCAGAGAAGACATCTGGATCGACAGAAAATACGGATAATTCTACTATAGTAGAAAATATCATAAAAGATAAACTACCATTGGAACAAAAACAAGCGGAGCTCTCTCCTGAATCAACATCAGATTCTCAGCCAATTTTAATGGTAGAAGTTGTGAATGTAACGCATGAAAAATTTAAACAGACAGAAGAAATTAAGGTATATATATATATATAATCATAATGATATTTATAAAATATTTATAACTCTATATTTATAACTATATTTATAACTATATTTATAACTATATTTATAACTATATTTATATGTATATCTATAAAAACTCAAATTTATGATTTCATAGGCACTTACACAAGAATTAATTAAAACTATTAGAGATATTATAAGTATGAATCCTCTGTATCGAGAATCTCTGCAACAAATGCTTCATCAAGGACAAAGGGTGGTCGACAATCCAGTTTATCTCAGTGATCTTGGTGCTGCTTTAACAGGAGCAGATGCACAAGAACTGCAACAAGTGCTAGAGGAAATGGATGTGAGTATATCTACTTACATTTATCAAATATTATAAATATCTTGCAATATCTTATTAATTCTCTTTTTTATCTTTTTTTTCGTGAACACAGATTCTTAAAAGATTGAGATTATCGCTTGCACTTCTAAAAAAAGAATATGAATTAAGTAAACTACAACAAAAGATTGGTAGAGAAGTTGAGGAAAAAGTAAAACAACAACATAGAAAATATATATTGCATGAGCAGTTAAAAGTCATTAAGAAAGAACTAGGTTTAGAAAAAGATGATAAAGATGCCATAGAAGAAAAATATAGAGAAAAAATAAGACAAAAAACAGTTCCCAAACCGGTTATGGATGTGTTAGAAGAAGAATTAAATAAATTAAGTTTCTTAGAAAGTCATAGTAGTGAATTTAAGTGAGTACTTTGGAAAATATATTTATCATAAAATATATTTTAATTTGTTTTATGTTCACTGTTACATTTAATTTTAATTTTTTTTTTTTTGTTCAGTGTTACAAGAAATTATTTAGATTGGCTAACTTCGATGCCTTGGGGTATAACTAGTCCAGAAAATTTAAATTTGCAACAAGCTGTAGAAATTTTAGACGAAGATCATTATGGAATGGAAGATATCAAAAAAAGAATACTTGGTATACTTATTTGATATTTCTTTTAAAGAAATTGTAGTAATATTTTTCTCATACGTTCTCTTTATTTTTCAGAATTTATTGCTGTCAGCCAACTGAAAGGTTCAACTCAGGGTAAAATATTATGTTTTCATGGTCCACCTGGAGTAGGAAAAACATCTATAGCTAAATCGATAGCTCGAGCACTTAACAGAGAGTATTTCAGATTTAGTGTTGGAGGAATGACAGATGTAGCAGAAATTAAAGGACATAGACGAACATATGTAGGGGCCATGCCCGGCAAAGTAATTCAGTGCTTGAAAAAGACTCAAACTGAAAATCCATTAGTGTTGATAGACGAAGTAGATAAAATTGGAAAGTTAGTATCTCAATGATACATAAACAATATTAAAATTATTATAAGACAATTATTTATATATTATATAATTAATAGGGGACATCAAGGAGATCCTGCTTCTGCCCTTTTAGAAATGTTGGACCCAGAACAAAATGCAAACTTCTTAGATCATTATTTGGACGTTGCAGTCGACTTATCGAAAGTTTTGTTTATATGTACGGCGAATGTAGTTGATACTATTCCAGAACCTCTTAGAGATCGAATGGAAATGATCGAAATGTCCGGTTATGTAGCAGAAGAAAAACTTGCAATAGCTAAACAATATTTAATACCACAGGCTATGAACGATTCCGGACTTAATGATACTCATATTAACATGCAAGACAATTCGCTTACATCTTTGATTAAATATTATTGCAGAGAATCAGGAGTTAGAAATCTTCAGAAACATATAGAAAAAATTCACCGCAAAGTGGCTTTTAAAGTCGTTAAAAAGGAAATAGACAAAGTTGATATTACCGCAACAAATTTACACGAATTTGTAGGAAAACCAGTATTTACTCAAGATAGAATGTATGAAATTACACCACCAGGTGTAGTCATGGGTCTTGCATGGACTGCCATGGGAGGTTCCACATTATTTATAGAAACTGCTGTTCGAAAACCTGTAAATGTAAATAAGATGGAGGGTACATGCGAATCAACTGGTCATTTAGGAGACGTAATGAAAGAATCAATACATATAGCAATGACAGTAGCTAGGAACTTTTTAAAACAAGAAGATCCATCGAACACATTTTTATATGATTCTCATATACATTTACATGTTCCCGAAGGAGCTACTCCTAAAGATGGACCAAGTGCGGGTGTTACTATTGCAACAGCATTAATTTCTTTAGCTAAAAATCAAGCTATTAGACAAGATGTTGCTATGACAGGAGAACTTAGTTTAATAGGAAAAGTTCTACCTGTTGGTGGTATTAAGGAAAAGACAATAGCGGTAAATAAAGTAATCTAATATATTAAAATACTTTATGTGTGTAACAGAATGTGATCGTTAACTTATTATTTTCAGGCAAAAAGAGTAGGCGTTAATTGCATAATATTACCAGAGGAAAATAAGAAAGATTTCAATGATCTCCCAAAATACATAACAGATGGTCTTGAGGTTCATTTTGCTTCAACATTTGAAGATGTTTATCGTATATGTTTTCTAGGGCAGAAGGCTCCAACTATTGATAATGATGAAACCTTTTCCAATCTTCATGTGTCACCCAAACAACCGGCATCTTTACATGGTAAAGAGAATTGCTTATGAATATCATAGGTTTGTATTTTTTACAATTAATGTATCTTATGCACTCTTACTGAGTATTACTTGTAAGATGTTATCAATTTTATATAATGTTCCTGGCATTAATGCAAAATTGCAGTATATTCAAAGTAAGAGATATTCAATGATAATTGAGCCTGACAAGTTCGTCTTTCCCAAAAGAGTTGAATTGGTCATTATTACTTGATCTTTAAATGCAATTTTAAAACATGTATAAAAACTAAAATGTGACAGATGTTGACTATATTGTTATCTACTGCCAGATGGTAAAATTATAAAAAATAGTTTGTTTCTTTATAGATTTTTATAATCAATATTCATTTAACAAATGAAAGATTCTACACAAAGATCAATATAATAATTAACAATATTAAAGCCGATGTATATTTGTTAAGAAAACAGTTAAAAAGTAAGTACGATAGTTGTTATTATTAAAATACTTATCAATTAATTTTTGAATGTCTTAAGAAGTCAAAATTAATTTTAAATATATATATATATTTTTTTTCAATTTAATTAAAATATGTACGAATATAATTTAAAGGTTTTTTTTTTAATAGACATGTTTATAATTGAAATCTTTAAAAAAAGAATTTATTTATCTCAATATATTTGCTAAATAAATGTTTTTATTTTGTACAAATTTATAAGCTTTAAAATATAATGAAATTAATGAAATTGTACAAATATTTGAACTACGTTTTTATTTTAATATAATAGCGAACAATTTAATATCGGTAATGATCACTTAAAAACTTAAATCTAGGTCAATTTCTACGTTTAATCATACTTCTATATAATTTCTGTTTTAGTGATAATATGCAATCTATTAAAGTGAAGATATCATTTGCTTACAAAATTTGTTAAATCGTTTAAACATATTTTATATTAAATGATGAAGTATAGAAGACACAAATAGAGATATGGCCAAATGTACTTTATTTTTTTATTACATTTTTATTACAAATAAATATAAAATATTAAATTTAATTTTGTTTCATAGCACACACATCAGTTACGTATCATTAGTTTATATAAATCTATTACGATTGAGAAAAATAAAATAACATTGCTATTTAAATTAATGATCATATAATAAACATATTCAATTCAATGAATAACTACAAAATATTAACACAAATTAAAAAAGAAAAAAACGATATTCAAATTTGGTCAAAATTTCCAACAAATTAAATGCAAATATAAAATATTAAATTATTTAAATAAACGTCAAATAAACTCCTTTCTCTTTCTCCTTTTTTCTCTCTTTCTTTCTCTCTCTCTCTCTCTCTCTCTCTCTCTTTCCCTCTCTCTCTCTCTCTCTCTCTCTCCAAGAAGATCATACTTAAAGTGCATAAAAACAGTAGCAGTTGCAAAGTAACTAAGGTTGAAAATGATCAATAAATACAACCCCAGCGGTTTAAAGAAGGGTTATCCTTTTTGCCGATCAGCCGCAACGTGAATTACGCGAAATGAAGAAATATTAAAAATTTAAAAAAAAGAGTTAAGAGAGAAACAAGAGGGAAGATTGTTAAAATAAATAAGAATGAATACATTTAGTATGTATTAAACTTGTGTTAGTGAATATAAGTGTGTAGGTGTATCTACTTATCGATCTTATTGATATCATTAGTGTTGAGATCTTACCATTCCTAGTGGTCAGCAAAAACGTCGTTCGTAAAAACTAACTGCATTATTAACGTTACCGGTGGTAATTTATTATTTTTTTTTTTTTTTTTCCTTTTTTTTTTTTTTTTTTTTTTGGTTATTTAATATTTCCGTTTCCACAAAATGTCGCTATCAACGAGAAGATAATTGTGAGCAACGATTTCCATACAACATATTACAGTTCACGTCATTTTATCTATCTCTTTCTCTTTCAACGCGGATATTACGTGAATATTATTTATGTGTGTATGGGTATGTACGATGTGTATATGTTTCCTCTTATTGTGCGGGGAAATACACTGAACTTCACGCGCATGAATATAGAAGAGAACTGTAAGTAAATACATAAGAGTATGGTATATGCACATGTGTGTGTTTCTCTCTCTCTCTCTCTGTTTTTCAATCTTTCTTTTTTTGTTACTTTCATTATTTCTCTCTTTCTGTTGAGTGACCCAAATTTCGAGAGGTAAGAAAAATAAACCATTTTGATAGAAAATTGTATTCGTCCGTAAAAATTCATCTATACTTCCAATGTTAAACTAACTTTCTCGAAAACATTGATCCAAATGTCATTCGTCGCGGATTTAAGTGTCGGAAATGTTAAAGGGGGTTGAAATTTCTTAGATTGCGTTTGATTGGTCAATGATAGTCGACCAATCAGATGCTGAGATGCTTCAATTTTTCTCATATGACAGATGAATGATACAACACTTGTTGCTAGTGGCTAATTCATATCGGAGTTAAAATTCGGCTTATTCAAACAATCGATGTCAGTCGTCTGTAATTCATAGTAAAAAGGTATATTCTTATCGTAAATTAATATTTCTTATTTTCTTTTCTATTTTATTCCATAATTAATTAACTATATCATTTTAATAGTGTATTTATATTATTTTAAAATAGTGTACTATATTTATATGCTTCTTTGTTACTAATAATTTATTCATTTTTGTTTATTTTTTTAATATTTTAACACATTGCGTACTGCGTTCTGCGCGGTCAAACCGCGCTCAAAACCCGCATATTTCCGAACGCTGTAACAGCATGCTTGGCGAGCAATCTAAAGCGGATACATACAATTCTAATTTTTTATTGGACGAACAAACTTTACATTGTTTGGTTGGGAACTTCTTCTTGCCTGTACTTGTTATTGTTTGCAGTATATGCAACAATCTATTTGCCGTTGCTTGTTCACGTTGACGATTGATTCGAAATAAAACATGAGAACGAGATAATATCTCGTGACCCTGACGCAATGTGTTAACACAAACGCATATGAAATAATAGATATAAAATTATTATGAAAAATTGTGTTGCTATAGATTACGAAAGTTATACATGGATGAGTTGAAAAGTCCTAAGCCTAGCGTAGAAATAATTATTTTCAATCAAACTAACTTTTATTAAAAAAAAAAGAATGTGTTTCTGTTGAGACTCAAAACTTGTTAACTCACCCTTGCACATGTAGTTTAAAAAAATGTTCATACCGTCGTCATAATTCTTAGAATTTATTTCATGTACCATTAAATCGAATTAATGCAAGGGGTTGTGGGTCAGTGACTTTGAAACGATTGAACTCGTTTGTAGGAAATTAGATCGGATGTGTGACAAATGATTTATACTCGTCATAAATATATTAGAGCCTATGAATATATTGTATCATTGATATCCCATTTGTTCGAATATCAACAAATCTAATAAAAAAAGTTTATATATATATATATTATACTATACATGCATGAACATGACTTTTTAAAAAGAATAAAAAATAGATCGAACTTAAAGATTTGTACTTATAATAAATGTAGTAGAATAAATAATACATTGTATCATTGATACTATTTCGGTTTAAGTATCAAAAAATCTGATAACACAAATTTATACGTATATCTATTTATATATATATGTATATACATGTATGTCGTGTACGTGAGTTTAGATTGTACTGATACAATTAAGCAGAAAATTTCAAATAAAGATTAAAAACTTTTAATACCATTATCATCATAAATTGCATAGAAAATATCTGTCATATATTTACATACTCGTAAAAATAATGTTACGAAATTGAAAGGGAGACAAGTGTATGCTTAGTAACTCATTGTCAGTATTTACCTTTCGGCAGTCGAGTATCTTTAGACGTGTTAAGTCACAAATCAATTAGAATACTTTAGAGATATATTTAGTTCAAGGTTCTTTTTTGGTTTTAATTAATATTATTTTTCTCATTAATATTCTCGTAAAAATTCACAAAATTAAACAGATCCGTTCAATAATCGTCTCTTGTGCAATTTTATTAATTTCGTAGGCGGGAAATACAAAGGACGCGACTGTAATAATATAGTGTGTCTTGAATGTATGTAATTTTCAAGTTAAACCACATATATTATGATTAAGAATTCTCTCTCAACGCGTTCTTCTGATCAAACTGAACTATCTTTCATTCAGTCTCAAGCGTTAGAGTTATAAAGAAGAATTACGAACTTGCGACGAATGAACGAAGAAATCGTTACAACCTGTAAGAATTCCATTTATATTTTCTCAATATATTATATTAGGATAATTAATGATTTCAATATAAAATATATTCATTTTTAGATATATTTATTTAGATATAATAAATTTTTTATATTTCGATTTATTTAGATTCATAATAAAATATTAAACGTGTTTATATATACGTTCGATAAAACAATACTAACGAATGTAAAATTAATTTCTCATTTGGATATATATTAAATAATCAGGAGTGTTTCTTTTTTTGTATGTGTACATACACACACACACTTTATTGAGAATCAATTTTCTATTTAATACAATAAGCGATTTAATTTGATCTCATAGTAATATCACTGTTTAATTTACTTATCGTTGTGAAAGAAACGTTTCTCCTATCGCAATTATTATTGTATGGTCTCTAGGAAGATAAGTCTTATCGTTTACATTTCCATTGTTCTTTGCGACTTTAGTTAATTCGATTTAAAAAGCAAAAAATGTTTCCTTTTTTATTTCAGAAATTTGATAATATCGAAACTTTAATAGTACAAGATCTTTTTGATAATCAATGTGGACCCGTTGTTGTATTACGGTTAAACATATTGTTAAGTGATGTATGAGAAGAGTTAAAATATGCCATTGCATTTAATATTTTTATTAATATGGAGTTTTGTGATAGAAGAAGGATTATGTATCACATTGAAGAGAGTTGCTTTACAACCGTCCAACCCATTAGACGATTATTATGCTTATCGTCATATCTCAATCATTCATTTCGATGTACCAGAATATTCAATAACTGCGGGATTCAAGTAAGATTTTATTCCATATTAATTAATCAATTAATTATTTCTAAAAAACAAATTACAATAAGATTTTGATTAACCGGTTCGCGTTTATCCGACGTTTCGATTAACCGAGATTTTAGTTATCTGTTTGTATAAATCTCCGGATGTAAAACATGAAGTGTTAAAGATTTAACTGAATTATATAATTAAACACTGACGTGTACATATATTGTATATTATTATAGATTTATAGTAAAAGAAGAAAAAACCGGTGGTATAGGTAAATGTTCTCCAAGAAATGTTTCATTGTATTTGAAATCCGGTAGTATACCATTAATTCGTCCAGACGGATCGATTATCGAGGCAAAACTTATGAAGAGAAGACGCAAACACTATGCTTTAAATATTCAAAGTAATGGTAACGAACATATGATTACTATCGATTCTCCAATACCCGGTGACTGGTATATAATTGCTTTTCGAAGTTGGACTGATCCTAATAGCGATCAGATCAAACAACAAGGTGAATATTGTTAACTCTTTCTTATATCTGTATGTATATATTTATATATGATTATCAATGTTTATTAAATTACATTTATGTAGGTCTCGGTGCATCATGTGATACTGTCCTCGATGCTGAATTGTTAATAGAGATGCCATCTATAGTATCATTTATAGAATTTAACAAAGATTATGAAATCGAATTAAACAAAAATACAGATACTTCTGTAGCACAAATTTCAATGCCAAATAATTTATTAAACGCGGTACTCGTGTTGAACCAATCCTGCGAAGAGGACTGTAAATTTGCAATACATATTGTTGCTCAGGAACATATCACAGGGCAGATCATTAACGATACAGATACTTTGATCCCCTTCAAGCCTTATTCAAAAACATTCCATTATATTACACTTCGTTTACTTTCTGGAAATATGACCAACATTTTGTTAAGATTCGAAAACGATACTTCGTTCGTTGAAACTAACCAAGTTAAAAGTATAAATCTTATAAGAAAATCATTGCCGGAGTTCTTTCTTTTCGATTACGAACATCGTGGTGAAAACGATACGAAGTCTATACCTTTCAATTTAACCAGCGATGGTCTTACCATTCTTGATTTTGAAATTGGTCGAGTTTACGATGTTGGCGGTACAGTGACAGTGAGAATAAAAATGCTTGATGTGGATAAAAAGGATCAAAAAAATGTTTTCGTCGTAGCTTGCATTAATTTGGGTTAGTATTACTTTATTCTTTATTTTGCTGTAAACCGTAATCTTTAAAATACATCTAATGGATTAGATGATAATTAGTGTCAAATATTTGCTATGATACACGATCGATTGGAACCTCTTTTAGTTCTGGGCTTTAGTTTGCTATTGAATGTATAACTAACAATATGTGAATACATGAATGACAAATATTTATTCAGGATATTACTCGAATATCACTGCTGGTGGAAGTTGTATACGAGCACAAAACGTAACTGGGGCAGATATATATGCAAATGAGACGGCACCGGCTCATGTTCATATACCATTTCCCGAACCCGGAAGATGGTACGTCAGTTTAAAATCATTTTGCGTCGAAGGAAAATGTAATTGTGCTGAGAATTGTTTGAACGGTACTACCATCTGTCAAGAATGCGAATGTATGAGCCCGTGTTCTGTTAAAATAGAGAGCAGTATATCATCGTCACCTTGCATCGAAGGACGTTGTAATTCGCATGGAAAATGTATGCATTACATGAGCGGTGGCTTTGTCTTTTCAGCGTGTTATTGTACCGAAGGATATCGTGGTTTTGATTGTGCCGATGGAACTTATGTTCTCGGCAACAAAGACATACTCGTACGTTGTTTGATGTTAACCATAAGCAATCTTGGCTTCATTGGTTCGATTTACTTAGCAATACGTCGAGAATATTTTACAGAAGCGATCGTTTATACCGCTGTAATGTTCTTCTCAACATTTTATCATGCCTGCGAAGCTGGAGAAAATGTTTACAGTATTTGTATAATGCGATTGAGCGTTTTACAATTCTGTGATTTTTTCAACGCTCTTCTTTCGATTTGGGTTACATTGGTAGCAATGGCTTCCTTTGGACCAAAGCTCACAGCATTTTTTCAGATATTGGGTGCTATTGTTCTTGCTATGAGTTCAGAAATGGATCGCACCGCTCTTTGGGTATTTCTTTTACCCGCCATCACTGGATCTTCTTTGATTGGGTTATCTTGGGGACTTACATGTAAAAGAAGAAAAACTGTCCGATATCCTTCGCGCGTCTACAGGTGTGTATTCATTAGTTTTTTAATAATTTTATAATAAACCGTATTTTTTGTGTGTATACAATTTAAAAATTATTTCCAATTAATATGAATTTTTTTACTATAAAAATAATCTACTTTTTCTTTTTTATTGACAGAACCATCTACTTCCCGGCGGGCCTTCTCATAGTCTCTTTGGGTCTTGTTTGCTACGCCTTTTTACAAACGCGTAGTAATTATCACATTGTTCATAGTTTATGGCATATCTGCGTGGCCGTCGCGGTTATGCTTTTATTACCCAAAAAACATTATATGAAATAAATATGTTTTTAGTAAAGATATTTCGAATTCAGGGAACATAAATGATATATATGGGCATGCATACTCGTACATACTTGTACGTATTTATTATCCTATAAAATATTGATCAGAAATTTTCTCATGGTCAATTGTATATTATCTTAATTATTAATCAAAAAAAAATGTTATTCTTGTAAAATGAACTATACGGCATTACATTTTTCCACGAGAAAGATATACAAGAATAGTTTATAAATATGTAATATACATGGTGTATCCTTATGGGTAGTACAACGAGGCGGGGGATAATTCTACGTGTAAAAATAAATCGAAATAAAGGAATAACATTTTTACGTTTGAGATCCCAGCTCTGGGATACACTCTGTATATAAATATATATACATTTATTTATAAGAAATTCGAAAGATATTTAAACGAATTCAATAATATACAGTATCAAAAGCAATTATTTTAACAGTATTATTTAGCATATTCGCATTTCAATGCAAAAGAATTTAAAAACAAAGAAATCTTTTTATCAATTTCTATTAAAATGATGGCAAAGTATATATGTAATTTATCACGGTAAATTGTTATAAAGACATTATTAGAAAGGTTGAACACATATAACTTGTGCTTTTAATAACGTAGAATTATTGTTATTTAGGATTGTAAGTAAATGATTTAAGATTCGTTCAAATCGTATTATATTTAAAGTTTTAATTTTCTATTAATATATTTCTAACGATCTACACGCAATTCCACAAGTGTAGATTTGTTAATTATTATTTATATGTGTGAAATAGAGATTTGATTTGCATCATGTAGGAATCAAAACCTCGCATACGTAAAAATATTATTTATTATAATAACATTATATATATACGTATAGACGCGCATATAATTTTGGTCAAATGTACACATACATGCATTATATTATATATGTACATTAATAAGTCAATATCATGGATATAGTATAGATAGCTAAAAAATTTCAAAGAAATGAAAAAACAGAATATATATATAAACGCGTATACCACAGGTACATGAGTTACATGTATTTTTAATATGTATATTTTAAATTGAACAATTCTCTAGTCGACTCTATTTTTCTTGTCCGAACTAATGTTGATAGTTTTTTATGTCCGATAACAAAAAAAAAACCAGTACATATTTACAGTGCACGAATCAATGCAGAAAAAATTACAGTACTATATATGATATATCATGGCAGGAACACATTTCGTCTTTACTATATGTAAATATGTAATTTTCCTCTTTCTATATATATATATATATATATATATATATATATTCTATATTGAGTCCAATATATACATACATACATATACACGTATATATATGTATGTAACAAATGATAAAGGGGAAAAAATAAAAAATTATATTCGTTAAAAAATTGATCGTGAAATTAATCAATAGAATTGAGAATATTAAAAAAAAAAAGAAAAAAAATAGACGAAAATAAATATGTTGTTTGTTTGTTAAAGTTCCTTTTTGCTTTTTTTCTTCAATGTTGCAAATAGAAATAAGTTTGTGTAACAAATGAAGATATTACATTTATTTAAACTAATTAATAATAATATGAGATTAATTATAGCGACGAAGATATTGTAGATGACGCATTTCGTAAGTTAGCCGAAGAGACAGCCGTTATAACATTTGATAAAAGTGATAACATTGTTTCCAAAGAAAAACCACAATGCGGATAAGAATATGAACAATTTTTACCAGAACGACCAGCTTCTACCGCTTCTTGTATAGCCGTACCTTGCATTGCTGTTCGAAATACTTGATTGGTAGTTATCGCATCGATCATTCTATCAAAAGAAGATATTTTTTCATCTTCGTTATCTTCGTCGGCTACTCTTACAGCTGCAGCTGCTTGCTGCGAATAAGTACAAACTGCACGTTGCATACAAGAAGTTGTATCTATACCATGACGAGCCAATGCGTCGTCCAATTTTGTCATGGATTGTGCAAAACCATTTTCTTCGCCTATATAAAAGAATATTTTCGATCGATATAAAAAGTATGTTATAATATTTAATTATACTTATTCCGATTTTTTTTAAACTGCTATTTATTGAATTAATATTTCGAAACATTTATGGTCAGTATAATAATTGATTACAATATGTAACCCGCTCCTATTATAAATACTGATAAATTTTTTATTTATACCGGCCAATTATTTTACAAAATACTGACCAAGTAAATAGAAGTGTTTTTTTTTTATTTATATTATTGTATTTACCATTATTATAAATGTTTAATTTAAATATTGTAATACTTACTTCTCGCATAATTTCCGTAGGTACCTGACAGAACGTATAATAATTTTGGAATGATAAGAATGGAACCAACTCCAATAATAGCACCTAACAAAAGTCCACCCAAGTCAATTTTTGCTGGAGCATAGGGTGATACGGCGTAACCCTACGAATATAAATGAACGTTGAATCTTTCAAGTGGTTTAAATATCTATAACGGTTGACATTATATATATCTATTTGGAGTTTAGAATTATTGAAAAAGAAACATATTAATGTATACTGATCTTGTGTACTTACAGAACCAGAACTCCCGATATTAGTAAAACCAAACCTAGCTTCTTGATTACGATCCGAGATATCATTAATCGTAGTCTCTCCGCGTTTCGTTGATGTATCAGTTCGAACTTCGGCTTGTGATGGCATCGCTATTTGATCCTGTGCCTTTCCAGCTTTTTCCATGTAAGCTAAAGAACTTGGTATAAAACTGTACAAATTAAAAAACAATTGAGGAATGATGTTAAAAGTAATGTAATAATATTATAACAATCAATATATTACCCTCTGTCGTCATATTTAGGAACACAATTCGCACGAACTGCCAGAAATACTAAGATCATTCCGATATTATTTAAACTATGTTTCAACATCTGTAACAATTTAAAAAAATGAGTACGTATTGTTTAGAAAATTTTTATTTTATTATACACGCGTATGTATATAATATTATGTATTAATTAATTAATAGAGTATGTTAAGTTTACCTTGAAAGTTAATGATCTAAAATAGTTGTCTATTCACAGATAAGACGAAAAATGAATTTTTAGCAGATGCTTATACGAAATGCTTTCACTAGCAACTGTGAAAATAAGACACTGTTACTGACATATATAGTTCTGCACCACCCTTTATGGACATGACAAATCGTCAACATAATTGCAGTACGGTTTCGCTTTCATTGTTAGATTTCCATAGGATATTATCACGATGCGTGACGTTCTACTGCCTCTTCGCATCATTCTTTTAGTAAATAAGTATACACTCTATAGCTATACCCTTTTGTCCCCGAAGTCACTCTTCTTTAGTATTATTATTATTACAGGTCACTCTTCCCGAAATTCTAAGTACTTTCGAAGCTGAAATAATTAGTCTTTTGCAATGCTAATTGCTCGATTATTAACACGTTAGAACTGATCTTCAGTTTCATTCTCACCGTTCTAAATGTAACATAAATCATATTTTTACAAATTTTATCGTATTTATATAATTTTCTTTTTTTTTTTAATCGTCAACTATATCAGTTAATAAGGTAACACTTTTATTTATTATATCAATATTTTGTAAAACAAATAATTAATATAAATAATAATAATTACTTTCGCCTTTTCATCGTGTAAATATTAGAAGCGTATGAGATACATCAAGTAGCAGGAAAATGTCTATAATTTCGCAACCGTTGAAAAGTTTCGATTTTATATATTGTTTCAAGGTAAACAATTGTAAAGTGAGAAAGTGGATACACTTTGGAGCAATATAACGACAGTGAAAAGAAACTAGCGCAGACATTTCATAGGTTTTATTATATATACATCTATCTTTTCAGAATGGAATTCGTTCTGGACGTTGCTTAGGAAAATTTTCGAAAGTTACGGCACGGCATGTGCGCGTGCTTAATTGGACAAATCGTCTTGAGTACGTAAGAAGACATTTTTATTTTTTTTTTTTTATACTTTTCTTCCTATCCAAGTGAAAACAATAGTATTGCTTTTGCAAATTTTAATATACATAAATACGTATTTATGTTAACTTTATAAAAACATAATTAACAAAGAGAAATGTATTTGAGAGACATATAAAAATATTTATAATGAGAAACGTACAATTCTTAATGAGAAATAACACGACATAATAATTGCTAATGTCCAGGCAATTTGGTTTGTCATTCTTCCTAGGCTCGTTAATTCTATTTAAGAAAAGGAATTTCCTGTTTGTCGAAGGGGTGGGCTAGGCATTATACATATTCTGCCAGCTAGCTAGAACTCGACTTGTAGGAAACTGTCCATCAATGCCATCGTGTTTAATAAGAATAAGCTGATATACATTTTTTATCGAATACCTGTTACAAAAATACCTAACTATTTATAATTTATCTATCATAAATAATTTTTTTTTTGTTACTAATCGTGTAAGTATTTACTTTCGTTTTTAATATATATCTTTATAAATGTGAAGTGAAGTGCTTATCAAGTTCATCGAAATTATTGTTCATGAAAGTGAAAGATCATGTAATTTTTAACAATTAATTGAAATGTTCATATTAATTAATCTGTGTTCATTAGGAATATACGATATCGAAGATTTCTGCAATGAATTCAACAATCGTACTCGTATTCCTTATCATACAATTAACAATAGCCGATTATATATCGGCTGGTTCCGGTAAAGGAAAAATTTCCAAAATGAAGAATCCATTTGTTGGTCATTCGAAACCTAGCTTTATATCGTTCGATGCTGAAGAAGCAAATATCGATGTAAGTTAGCTAGAAAAATTGATTATTTCATTGAATAAGAAATATCATTAAAATTTATAAAATTATATTCTGTGTCATTTTTTAAATTTTCTCAGATTAGTTGGGACGTATCCATACCTTTTATTTCTATTCCATTACAACAAAAAATTGATGGAGAGAACGAAAAATCGCCGAAGTTACTCAATGTTAATACAAAAGCGTTAACAATTGCTGGAATAATAACTGGAATTTCTTCCTTAGTTGTACCATTATTTTCAAAACCTATGGCACCGCCATTGCAATCTCACTCGCATTATCGTTCGTTGATCTTTGTTATCTAATATACCAATGATAAAAAAAAAGAATTTCTTTTAATCATAAAAATATTTGGACATTTTTAGGAACGGACGATGGAATGGAATGGTCAACAATGGGTAATACAATTAATGAAATGATTTTTTCCAATAATTATGTAGCCCCTTGTATGCAACGCATTGTTTGTTCGATCGTATCGGCTGCCAGTCGTACAGATAATCCTACGAGTACAGAAAAAATTATCGATGGATTATCAAGGTATCATTTAGATTTAAATCATTTCTAAAGAAGAAATATGCACATTAGTATTAATAATAATTCTTATTATTCTTATTATGTATGTTATTTCATCGTAGTCATAGATGGTTCCGAGATGCGACAAATGGAACACTTATCGAGGATGCCGTTTCGGTAGGTCGAGATAATAATCGTGATTGTACGCGTGTTTATAAAAATTGTTTGATAACGCCGAGACTTTTGAACAATTTAATGAGTCAATTCGGAATAATGTGAGATGATTAAAATAACGAAAAAGACAAAAGAAATGCAATACCAATTGCACTATTAGAATTATTTTATGAAAATAATTTTAAGAAAATTTAGATACAATTGAAATTTGTTTTTTTTTAATATTTATTAATTAATAATTATTATTTAAATTAATTTTTTATATTAATTGTGTGTACAAGATATTTTCTACTGATGGAAATTTCTTGCCCGTTTTTTTATCTATTTTTGAATAAATGATAAAACGTTAGATCATAAGATTGTTATCGCTAGGATTTTATTGATTAGATCGATTTTTTAATCTATATTCGAATGTATAATCAAATTTACGTTACGCGTAGTACCTACTTGAAAATAAAAAACGAATTATGTCATTATCATTAGTAACAGAAGAATAGAAAAACTTATATTTGGTTGTAATGTTTCCTAACATTTTTCTACCGTTTCAATTTGCCACTCCCAGTGTAGAATCTTTCAAGGCTTATCGCCATGATGCGACAGTTAATAAGTACATATGATTGGATATGATCGTATTATTAAAAGTTAGAAAGATCCAATCATCTTAAAGATTTGCTATCGTTGTTTCGTTATTGGTTTATATATATATAGCTGATTCCAGTTGATTCATAAATTTATCGAAACCAATCGAAAGCTCTCTAACTATCGTCATTCGTATTTATCGAGATATTCGACATTCGGAAGTTGAACTTTTTCTCCAGTATATAGTGTATCATACTGGATGAAAGATTTTTTCTCCAAATGTCAATTTTTATACCTCCTTGTCATTTTAGTTCTAGTTGATGTTTTTAACATCGACAATTTTATGAGTACAATTAATGTGTAATCTATGGAATATAACGTAGTAATACACGTTTAAAGTGTACAGATGTTCTTATGGATTATCAAGGCATGTTTGACATCATAGAAACGAGTGTTCCGTTTTAGGTAAATAAATTTATTCGAAGGAGTTAATTAACACTCACCCAACTTCCACATATTTTTATCCTACCATAATTCTATTCAAATATGATTTTAATTTTATGAAGTATTATCTTTAGAGAAGATAACAACTGTAACCTAATTTTCTAACTCTTCACCATATAATAGACATCCGCGCCCATTAAGAATATGATAACAGAGTCATTGTTATTTTTATTGTATTTGCATTATCAATTTAAATCTTTGCTTTTAAATAATTCTATAACTATTGTCAATGTGTGTGTGTAATTTTCTTCTTCGTACTTAAATTCTCTTTTTTCAATCTGTCAAATTATATTATCTTTATCATATTTGAAAGAAAATAAGAAAATTGTATATAATTTTTTTCTGTCGTTGATGTATAGTAGAAAGAAATAAAAATGCCGACACCACCACCACCATTACCTCCTGCCCTTACCACACCTGCTCCTGTGTCAGGAGAACAAAATAGGAACTTATTGCTACAGTCAATTAGAGAAGGAAAAGCTCTAAGAAAGACAGTTACGGTAGATAAAAGCGCACCTGCTATAAGTGGTACGCTTTAATTCAAAGATGCATTTTTTATATTAATCTGCTATTCAAATAAGTCTAAATATGATATATTGATTTAACTTATAGGTAAAGTCAGAGGCGATTCGACTTTGATAACTTCTGGCAGTAGCGGTAACAATGGCCCTAATACATTCAGTAGTAGTACTGCTAATAATAACAATAGCGGACCAATAGGCCTAGGTGGATTATTTTCAAGTGGTATGCCAAAGTTAAAACCAACGGGTCTTAGAGGAAACACAATTGAAAAGGATTCAAATATTACCACTAATAACAGTAATTTTTCTAATACGACTGGTAGTTTGAATCAAAATGTTAAAAGAGGGCCTCCTCCAGTTCCGCCTCCAGCTACGCAGAAACCTCAAGTATTTCCTCAAGTAAGATAAATATATCATTTCTAATAATTAAATCTATTAAATGTATCTATATAATGTTATTATTTTTAATAAAGTAAATGCTTGTGCTTATATTAATTATATTATACAGGTATCTGGCAGTTCAGATTCAACAAATTCCAATACAGATGGACATAAAGGATTTGGCAAACCAACACTCGCACCTAAACCACCACCACCATCCACAGCTCCTCAGAAACCATCGCCACCTCCTAAAAAATTAAGTTTGACAAGTTCCGGGAGTGTCTCAAGAGCACAAAGTATGAGGTTACCCAGGTCTCCGCCTGTTCTTGCTCCAACACCGCCATCCCTTCATCAATCACAGGATTGTTTAAATGAACCGCAATCAAGACCCACGAATCGTGTTCTTAGACCACCTATCGCTAGACCTCCTTCTCCCCCAATATCCAGAGCGACATCTTCAATGGTAATAACAAGAGCAGCACCGCCACCACCTTCTAGAGTAACAGTTACGGCCCCTTGTATTCCTCCACCACCTCCGCCCCTTCCACATCGACCTCCGACTCACCAAAGATTGGCTGCACCTCCACCTCCACCACCAACACCTCCTACAAGAGGTTCGTCAATGAGAAATGGACAAGCTACAAATTCTAATCTTGATTTGGAGATAAGATTTGCAGAAATGTTTCATTCTGTATCAAGTTTTCCACCACCAGAACCTTTTAGAGGATTTACAAAGATCTACAGCAGCAGAAATGGTGAGAATAACAGTAAAAATAAATTTAGTACGCTCAAGAAATTAAATGTTAAACAACAAATATCTGATATGTTTGTTTGATGCTCATATGCAATATTTGTTTTCATATTGATTCATATATATTGGGGGTAGTTTTTATAAATTATTTTTAATTAATATATTTCTCACATTAATAATATCATTCTTTATTTGTTTATTTACGATAATAATTTTTTTTTTATTCGATAACTTTAAGCATTTATGTATCTACATGTTTATAAATTTTTGAACTAATAATACATCTAGAAAGCGTGATCCATTCACTAATCAAGTACTAATGATTTACTAAAAAATCATTTGATACAATTGATTATTGCATGCACTTCAGCTAATTTGGTTTAATAATAGTTACTGTTGTAGTTTGATTTATTGTAATTGTACAAACTATTCTAAAATTGAATTTTATGATAGTACAATTATTAATTTACTAAAAAAGAATTACAGGACTTTTATCGTCATTGATTTATCCAAAGCTTCGTGTCTTTATCCATACTGTTGTATTTTTAATCAAAATAAATTTCATACATCTACATTATAACTGATCAAAAATCTCTGCAATTAATGCGTTAATAATCATGTCATAGCATGACTAAAACACATAACTACTTAAATATAATGAATTTAATACAAATTCTGTAAATAGTTGCTATAATTTCTATATTTAATTGCATGCTGCATGTATATTATTATTTATGTATATAACATTGGTATATATAGTTTTATATGAAAAAAGTATATGTGTACCAAATTAATATATATTTATATTTATATATATAAAAGATATAATAAAAATAATTAAAAAATTACAGCTGCAAAGCAACAGGCTCCGGCACCGCCTCAACAAACATCTAATCCAAATACAATACTTCCCTTAAGTGTTTCGTCTAGTAACAGTGGCAATACAATGCAACAAACGTGGCATGTTAAAAACTTTTAGTTATCTAAGTTTTGTCATTTTGTTTATGGGAAAAAAAAAGAAAAGAAAGAAAAAGTCAGCATTTAATATTGTCTTACACATCAACAAAATAGTAATGTGTGAATACATAGAAAAATTGTGTTTGCAAAGAATCTAAGTTATTGTTATTGGAAATGTATTGAAGGTCTATTTAGAGTTGTAATTATAATTAAATTTAACAGAGAAAAAAAACTGAAGAGTTATAACATAGTCATTGAAAATATATAATTTTCTTCGAATATGCAATCATGCTCTGTTCTTTTAAATTTGTTTATAAAATGTTTTTATGTAATACTTAAAACTGTCAGACTTTCAATTTTTCTATGTTTCAATTTTAATTATTCATTATATGTCAGATATTTTGTCATGAAAATTTCAATGCACAAAAAAAGATTTCATATTATAAATATGATTAATAATAGGTATATATATTTAAGTTGAAACTAACATGAAATCATAAACTTGTTAAATAATGTTGGAAAAACAATTGCAACAATAAGTATTAATGCAACCTAATTGTTAAAAAGTTCATATATACCTACATTATGTTGTAACATTATTTAAAAAATATAAAATGTTACATATTTTTATTTCTATCAACAGTTTCTCATAATCCATTATTTCATATGTATATACATTTTCATAGCGAACAATTTATGAAATGTAAGTATAACCGGCAGTAAAATTAAACTGAGACAAGTATCTTAGTTATATTCAAAAAATATTAAGAACTAAATGAAAAATATTTTTTTATCTCTAGAAAAAACTTTTCTCTTAGAAAACTTCATTATAAAATAATATAAAAAATAACTAGAATTTTATATGATAATAAAACTCATATACAAAAAATAAATAGAAGTTCTCGATAGGAAACTTTTTAAAATGCGTTCGATAACGATTATACATTTAGTATTGAAAATAAAAAAAAATATATTAATAATTAGAATAATGTAAAATATATTTTGAGAGATTCAACACAAAGATTAAAAAGTAAAGACTGTATTGTGTTGTGTTCACACATATATATAAATAATAATATATTTAATTTATTCAATTTTGTGTCATAGAATGAAAAATATCACATAACTATTCGCGATTTGAAGAACTTTGATAAAAAAGACGAATAGAATGAATAAAAATATAAATGAATTGGAAGTACTGAATTGTGGATTAAATAAAAATAAATTAAATAGAACAAGGGGTGGATGGAGATAAGAGGGGGGGGCGATATTAAATGGCATTATATATGAATTTAATTAACGCGATTATTTTCTAAAATTTTCATAACATTGCATTATTTAATACAAGGTAGCATAAGGTAATTTGTAAGATCAAAAACATATAAACAAAATCAAATAAGTTTTATACTTCAAGCTCTTTTTCAATAATCCTACGATATTCATCAAAACCTCCTTCAATGCACCGAACTGATCCTTCGCCACAGACCCATAACTCTGTACAAACCATACGTATTAATCGTTCGTCGTGCGATACTAAAATTACCCCTGCCTAGAAAAAGAAAAAAGGAAAAAAAACATTAAAAGAATAATATAAATTGTATTCATGAATATTTTACCCATAATAAATCATTGATAATCTTTTAAAAATTTTACTTGACAATTGTTGAGCGCTTTTCCTAGTGCCTCTATTGATTCTATATCCAAATGATTGGTAGGTTCGTCAAGTACTAAAAAGTTGGGCATTGCAGCGCACATTAAAGCAAAAGCTACTCTTGATTTTTGACCTCCTGATAAAGAATTGATCGTTTGCAATGCCAAGTCACCGCTTATGCCAAAACTTCCAAGCATACGTCTATATTCTTCGATTGGTTTACCTACAAGGAAATAATATGAAAAATATGATTAATTATGCGAGAGTAAAGTAGGATTATATAATATATATAATTATCACATACCTGGAAAATGATTTTGCAACAACTCTACAGGACATACGCGCATATCTAATTGATCAACATGATGTTGACTAAAATATCCAAATTTCAAATTACGATGTACGTGTACTGTACCACGAGTTGGACTCAAAGCACCTGTTATTATTTTTAATAACGTAGTTTTACCAGCACCGTTTTCACCCACGATGCAAATTCGCGATTGTAAACTTGCTGTAAGATTGACATCAGTGAAAACGTATGAATTATCCTTTCCATTCTCATAACGAAATGAAACTTCATTTAACTGTAGTATTGGAGGACTTAATTGTTCGACGTCAGGGAATCGTAATGTTACTTCTCCTTCCTTTTCCATGGGTTTCAATTCTGGTCTATAAAATAGACAAAAAATATTCGTAAAATAGATATTAATAATAAACTTTGTGTTATCATATTTTGAAGAATCTTACAATTTCTCCAACATTTTAATTTTACTCTGTACGCTAGAGGCACGGTTGGCATTATAACGAAAGCGATCAATGAATTCCTGCACGTGGGCTCTTTTAGCTTGTTGAGCTTCATATTCTCTTTGTTGATTTCGCTCACGTTCGCCTTTAGTTTTTGAAAATTGTTCATAATTACCACGATATGCCTCTATCTTCTGACCTCGTAAATATAAGATATCCGTAGGTACCTATTATAGATAAAAAAAAACAATTAATAAAGTAAATGGTATAGAAACATGTTCTAAAAATAAATACATAATAAAAAAATGCATACGGTATCCAAAAAGTTTCTGTCATGAGAAACAACAAGTAGAGTTGTTGGCCAAGATTGCAAATATTTCTCTAGCCAAAGTATAGCTTTAATATCAAGCATGTTCGTCGGTTCATCAAGTAATAAGAGATCTGGTCTAGAAAAGAGTGCTCTTGCGAGGGCAAGTCTCATCCTCCAACCACCAGAAAACGCTTTGGTAGGCCAAGACTGTCGTTCAACAGAAAATCCAAGTCCAGATAATATTGCACTTGCTCTAGCCGGTGATTTATCAACTTCAGCTAATTGCATAGCTTCATATATTCGAGCTAATTCTTCTCCTAATACGTCACTCGCCTTACCCCCATCTTTTTCTATCGCAGCTTGTAATTCTGCTTCCCGGCTTAACAAAGTGCTTCTTTCCTGATCACATTCTAACACTGATTCGAGAGCTGACGTTTCATTACCAGCTACTTCTTGCTCTACATGTAGAACTCGTACATGAGATGGTATTCTAAGCTGTTTACTAATAAATTAAAAATCATTAATTTTAATTATTATACATTCATTTCATTATTAATACACATTAACAATATTTAATGATGAAATTTAACAGGGAACTTGGACATGAAAGAAGTAGAACTATGTTTGATTTAGTTGGACGTTTCGTCCCTTTATTGGGACTTCTTCAGCAACTAGAAATTTTATTTTATTATTATTTCTTATATTACGACATACATGAAGCTCATACA
>NW_014569576.1:131671-138525 GCF_001313835.1 Polistes canadensis
ATCAAACATAGTTCTACTTCTTTCATGTCCAAGTTCCCTGTTAAATTTCATCATTAAAAATTGTAATTTTTGGACGAGAGAAATACTAAATAAATTAACAATATTATTAATTGTTTATTATTACCTTGAAATCATTCTAAGCAAAGTGGTTTTGCCCAGACCATTTCTACCAATTAAACCATAGCGCCTACCAAATGCAAGAGTTAAATCAGCACCTTGTAATAATACTCTATCTCCATATGCAACATCAAAATTTTCTATTCTGATATCCTGTGTCTTATTTACTCCACCTTTGGTTTCCATTCTACTATCTTTTTTACTAGTCATTTGACTAGCACTTGCAGATTCTGTAGCTTGACTTACATTGTTGTTACGTCCTGACAAACCCAATTCATTTATAACTCTTTTTTCTTGTTTCTGTTGTAACTTAGCCTCTGCCTTTTCTAATTTTTTAGCATCCACTTTCTACCATAAAAAAAATCATATAATTATTACTGAAATGACAATTTTATTATAATAAAAATTGTTAAATAATTAGTTACCATGGCATCGTCTCTTGTGGTTACCCATATACTTTTAATTTGTTCTACTTGTGCTTCCAAAGTAGCAGCCATTGCTCCTAGATGAATGGGAGCATTTAATACTTTATTTGCACCATTTTTTCTCCTATCAACTTGTCCTTCTGTATTACCTTTTAACATTTCTAGTAACTTCACACATATTTCTCTGTATAGAAAAGAAAAAAAGAAAATACTTCATATTTCTTGAATGAAAATATTTTATAATGATAATTTTTAAATATATCATTTAAACATGTGCATATATATAAATATATATAAAATTTAATCTTATTACTATAAATCATTCCATACCACTTGTATGCATTACATAAAACACAATTTGCTTCTAGCACGTCATAAATTATCATATTTCCAAGAATCACAATACAAACGAATTCTTAGACATCTATAATTAAAACTTACCTCATAATAATTAAAATTGTAATTTACAAAATAAAATAAAAATAATTAAATAAATAAATATGACAGTTTTCAAACAAATTATAAAATGATTGAAATGTAATATTTACAATAGTTTCATTAACACATATTCAAATCTAATTCTATAAAAAATGGTTTAAATGTATTGTGTAAATACGAGTTTTACAGACCTAACCTCGTTTTCTGGTTTATCCGCTACTTCGTGTAAAACTTCCCCAATAGCCTCATAAATCTCATCACCGTCTTCAAAATCATCTTTGGAACTATCTAAAATACCTATTTAAACAAAATGAATAATATTGAGAATCATATCGTAAACTTTTAAAGGTACATTTTTTTATTCTTAGGTTAATCAGTTGAAATGTACCTTCTACATATTGATATAAATCATCATCTATAGTTGGAAATTGACTACGAATGTATTCACCACACGCTGTCATATTAGCCGATATATATTTGTAAGAATATTTAAATATAAATCTCCTACTAATAAATTAGAAAAACGTCTTGCTTGACGGACCAAACGTCAAACGTTCTTTGATCTTCATGAACACATGTTTACGCCATTTTGAATTACGATACTGTCGTCGATAGATCGATTCGGTCGGTTGACTTTTTGTTAAAAAAAAAGTATTATTTTGTCGTGTTAATTTAATTAAATGATTATTAGAAATAATTGATTGATATTAAATTTATATCAATAGCAAACATTTCCCTTATTAATAATCCTTTCGACAAGAATTCTATATATATTAAACGTTAGTCGCCATCTTAAAACTATCAGAAGTCATTCCTCCTTGCTCGTATTGCGTATCTTCTTATTTGTTGACATTATCAATAATTAAACTTCCGCATTAAGAAGAATGTTTACTGGAGTAAACATAATCGAATTATTGTAAATAGTTGACAATATTCTTGATAAAATGTGTATTAAAAGACAACAGATTGGAAGTGATGAAATTAACGATACGAGCAATGATATTAAAATTGTGGTGCATCGGATTCTTAAGGATTAAAGGTCAATACAGTTACCGATCTTTTTCTCTTTTTTGAAAACATTAGACTTATTTCTAACTGTATATAAAGTGAATTCTTGAATAAACAATTATATAGTTGCATAAAATATTAAGAAAATGGCGACAGATGTCGAGGAATCAGATACAGACGATCATGAAAGACCAGTTCCGCCAAAACGTCAACGTACAAGATGCATTAAGGTCGATGAAAATTATTCCGAAACGGTAATTATTAATTAAAACTTTACAGAGATATTTATAAAACGTTGCTACAAGATTTAACGTATATGATACTTTAATTAATTGCTTGCATATAAAACACATACATACATATATATATATATATATATACATATATATATATTGATACACTTTGAAATATAACTTTTCATTCAAAACAATTTGTTGCATTATCATAAAATAAATAATAATGATTTTTTTAATCAAACTTTCAAATAAATATCATTATCAGGATAATACATCACACAACAGCGAACATACAATACAAAATGCAGAATATGTTGAGTTAGAGGACGTAGAAAGAAGAGAGAAATTAAGGCGATGGCAAGCTTGCCAAGTTGCAACAGGAGTTGTAGACAATACTATTAATAATATGTTGGAAGACCTTATGCCATCTGAATCCTATTCTGTAGAAGAGACAGAATTTCGTTTATTTAGGGGGAATGACATGGAAAATACAGCTGTTATGATGGCCATTCGTAATCACGGTTTGGTTCAATCAACAGAACTTCTCTCTCCACCCAATGACCTCTATAATAATGGGGTGCCTGGCTGTTGGGCTAATAACAATTGGACAAATGTATCGTGTTGTCCATCCAATAATATGCAAAATACAGGAGATTTTTCTAATTCTATAGCTGCATCATCGGCAAATTCCTTGACAATATTTGATCCTATAGAAGTTCCGCCATATATTGAGCCCACTTGGGATATTGATGAAATAGCAGTTAATGATCAGCAAGAAGATTTCCTAGAACGAGCTGTAGCAGAAGCTATCAAGAAAAAAGGCTTAAGTGCATTGAGTGTTGATTACGGATGAACTGTTTCTTTCCACTAATTGCTATACGAATGTATTAATACAAACATGGTATTATTATATATAAGACTATTATATACATAAATAGTATATAATAGCGGTAATTTTGTTCTCATTTTTTAGAAACTTTATTCCTATATCGCAGTTTATTTTATTTAGTAAATATCAAAAGACTTTATATATGTGAACCAAGCGTGTTCATAGAAATTAATATTTGCTGATGGATTTTAACATCAAAATATGCTTGCCTTATGGTCAAAACATTCTTTTATTGCGATTAGTTATTTATGAATGGAGCGAATAATGAAAATAACAATTATTTTTTCTTGATTACATATCTATTTAATAATTAATCATTATTTGTTCATTAATTCATACATATGTGATGTTTATTATAAGCAAAAAACTGTTTTCGTAAAAAATGAAAAAAAGAATATACATACATATTATATATAGACACGTTAAGACTGTAGTATTAGATATTTTATTTTTTATCAAATTGTACATCTGCTTGATTTTAATTTACTTCTTTTATTCAAAAAATGTCATTACATTGAAATTAATAAGAAAATTGAATTATACCCTTACTCTGTATCGTACATATGTTTTTTTTCAAATGTGCCTCCTTATTTTAAGTAAAATATAAAATTAAAAAAAATATCATCGTGCTACAAATAATAATTGAAAAAAGATTAAGATTCTACGTAAAGGAAGCAATAAAAATATAAGATAAAAAGATTTAAAAAATGTAGATAATTTCAAGAATTATAAGATATAGGATCAGTGGACTCATAAATTTTTTCATAGATATATAAAAGTTAAGAGAGGAAAGAAGTTGTCCGAAATGTGAAAAACAGTGGATACGAAAGGTAGTAAGCAAAGCTTTGGAGAGGGATAAAGGAATAAGAGAAGGAGTTGTGAAGAAGAGAGGAGAGGAGAGAAATTTTCTGAGGCAGTCGCAAAGAATATTAGAAAAGAGGCGTTTCAAGACAACGGGAAGTGCAAGCGCGATCACAGACAGAACGTAGTATTCGCGTGCTGTTGACTGCGTGGTGGCACGAGTACGAAGCGTTAGGAGTATAAAGGGGTGAAGGGAAGAGAAAGAACGTGCTCTCTCAAGGCGAAATAGAAGTGAGAGAACGAGAGAGTAAGAAGGAAGAAAGGACAAAGACGCGAGAGAAGTGAGGAGTAGGGGGTATAAGGTTTGGAGTCGAGGGTGGGGGGGAAGTGCGAAGAACCGACGAATCGCAAACGAGAGAGGAGAAACTACGAGCAGTGGGTGCACACGTACAAGGCGTAGTGACTGCATGCCGAGTCGGTACGCGGATTTTGAGCGTTGATGTCGCATTTCTGTGCTGTTTTTCTACACGTTAATATTTAGCCAGTGAAAATAAAGAGTTTTATTCGTTGTCTATCTTAAATCGTTCGTTCCAATAATGGCTTCGGACGAGGAGGTGGAAGAAAATTACGCGGGTGAGTCAAAAATGAACACATTGTTCTTGTACCACCGGAAAGTAGCAAGTTGTCCTCGTCGGCTAAGCAGGACGCGCGCTTTTCGTATGATGGCTGCCGTGTAAATCGCTTTTTGTTGTTGTTATTTTATTTTTTTTATTTTTCTCTTCTTCTCTTTTATTTATAACACGCTTTTTATATTCTTGCATGGTACTATATAATAATGGTAGTTGTATGAATGCATCAAAAATATTGTTTTTTTTCGTGAATGTCTTCTTATGGTTGATTGGGCAATATTTTTTTTTTTCTCTCTCTCGTTCACCCATCTGCCTCTCTCTGTCTCGCTCATTTTTTTTCCTTTTCTCTCCTCTCCTTTCTACTACCCCCCTCACTCTATCTGTCTCCCTCTTTTTTTTTTTCATCTTCTTTCTTCATGAATTCCAATTGCTCGTATTCGATTCGAAGGCGCAAAATTTTATTACTTCAGATTTTGTTAAAGATTCTTCGTAATACATTGCGATTAAACATATATAATTTTTATCAAAAGACGAATTTAAGGTTAACATTTCGCGCCTTGTCCAGGATTGATCGATCCAACGATCGAATGCATGGAATACGATGCAAGTGTTCGGAAAGCGATCGGCATTTGACCATTGCTCTCCGCGTGCCGGAAAACTCTTAAAAAACCGCATGGATTCATTTTCCTTTATCATTAAAATTTAATTTTTAATATTCAGTATGACTCATGCTGTCGAGTTTTTATTTTAAAAATTATTTACTCTTATTCTGTTTTTTTTCTTCACTTTGTTTACGTTTCAAAACGAAGAACATAAAATTGTATTTTCGGTATTGAACAAAAAATTGATGACTTGCAATTAAGTCCAAATCGAAAGAGATAATTTTAATGCAAGTATTAATAAATATGGCAGCTGTTGCACATAAATGTCATGCAAATACCTTAAAGCAAATTTTCAATCCTCACTGTTAATTGCAATTATTTGAAATTATTGAGACAAATTATTTGAACATTTTGAATCAAACAGATCTGTTTTATTTAGTTTCAATCTAGTGTTAATATCAATTTATTACAGTTATTAATTTAAATGTTCCCCCACCGTATATATATATATATGAATATATATACTATATTACTATATTATTATTCTACTATTACTATTATTATGATACTCTTGCACTATTTCTCATGTACAGTTGCGAATATGAAATTATTTGAAATGTGTCGCAACGAATGCTTGTTAGTCTACGATACTTCACGTTATTGTTATTATTACTATTTTTCTTCTTCTTTTTAATATTATTATTATTATTATTATTATTATTATTATTATTATTATTATTATTATTATTATTATTATCATGATCATTATTTTTGTAGGTACATAGTAACTTCGTGACGCTCGCTTCGCTTTTTGATCTAGTGCAGCTGTGTGTACTTCGTGACTGACACACTTATAGGGTTGTTATAATAGCCGGTTCGTGTACGCGAGATTATCAAATATTTCGAATCTTATAATTAACCTATTTTTCGATATTCTCTTGATCATTATTTTCCGTAGATTTGTTTGGAAATAGTTTGGAAAAGTTGACAATACCAATCTAAAGTACGATAAGATTATGAATAAATACTTACTTCGTATGCGTTATGCCCTTTGAAAGAAAATGGCGGACGCACACTCGCACAAAGCATTCGCCGAACGCGGATTAGTCCTCTGTAATAATTTGTACATTTTTGTTAAACTTATTCGTGCATAATACTATGCATCCGTTATATTCGTAAACCGATTTTTCTCGTGTTTCTTATCATCGGCAAGTAATAGTCGTAATAGTTTATAAAGATAGTGAAAAATCGTTTTAATATAAGTTTTAAATTTCGTTTAATAACCGTCAATCGTTCCTTTCAGGTATTAGAATATGGATGGTTAGTAAACGACGATCTAATTCATATATTTCTGTTATAAATAATAATAGTTTTATTTTGGAGGGAAACTTTCCTTTCTCTTTTGTGATTTGTTGTTTTGATATTTTGAGTTGTTTCAAATTGGTGAAAAAATACTCTGATTTATATTTGAATCCTCTTATTTTATTTCAAATAATATTTTATATTTTTTGTCATTTAAATTTTTTATTATAATATTTCATTTATACAGATATATTTTATTGATTTTATGAAGGTTCAAGTGTGGTTTTCATTTTTGCCAAACCCAACTTATAATCACCATTCACATATTGATTTTGTCTGCTTAATACATATAGAAACAACTATATATATATATATGTATATATATTCATATTTTCGCACAATGACGT